>NC_025993.2:81942064-82087064 GCF_000442705.2 Elaeis guineensis
GAACCCTCTAATTGCTTTTTCCAATTGGTAAGCACACCATCTTCCAAGTCTGGCTCTTTAAGCCATCATAATTCAAATCTAAAAATTTTATGGGCATCAAACTTTACTTTGCAATCTAATGCCATCAGAACATGACTTGACATTGTATTAGCCAATGCAAACTAGATTGAGGCCAAAAACAAATCTTCCCACTCTGGATATAAAAGGAATTTATCATGCATGCCTAGCGAGGGATGGATGTTCTCTCTTGGTACTCCATGTGAAGCATCGGCCTTTAAGATCCAAATTTGGCAGTTCAAGATCAAAGAAGAAGTCCAAAAATCTCAAACTGTCTATAAGACAATAAGGAGAGTTGAGGTCAGATTGGGCTTAGTTAAAAGATTTTTCCCTATTTTGATATTTCATTCATTTTGACAAGATCCCATATTTACACCCTCCAAATCTAAATTATATATCATACTCAAATTTATCTTAATGGACATTCCATTTCTTATACACCTGAATTATAAAGACATGATGGGACTAATTTTATGCAAGATGGGGTTGGCTCTTTCAACACATAGATTATGATCCCATCTCAAAGTTGGTGACATAGATCCTACAACTTCGTAGACACCTTCCATTGTAGATCCTTTTCTCATACTTACAATCTTTCCAAGCTTGTATAAAAGCTCAAGACTTCAATCCTGTTAGGGCCAACAAAACTTCATTGGTTGTGGGAATTCCCGGGCTTAAGCACTTGACTGGTCTAAGCACGATGGAATGGCTTATCAAGAAATAAGTCTCTCACCCCTTTCCGATATTCATATATACCTGCTATAGCTAGTTAGTTTGGTCTTCTATTGACTGCTTTAACCATAAACCTAGCACTTTTTTTTTTAATTAGTTTGCATAATATATAGCTTATTTAAAATGAATCCTATGAACAATTAATAAGAATCAATATTTTTCTCTGAATATCCAAGTATTCCACGGTTTCTTCTGACATCAGTGCCAATTCTTGGACTTTGAAATTTATGGTAGTTCAAATTGTTAAGTATAGATTGATATTAAAATGATCAAAGTTGTTCTAGAATTGTCTTAGGTATAATTACTTACCTGCATTCTGTAGAACTAAATTATAGGAGATATGAATTTCTTCTGAAGAAAAGGTTTTTGATCCACCCACATATATTGCATCCAAGTAGCAAGCAAAAATAAAAGATTATATCCAATTTCAATCTAACCATAAGAGGTAGGGTGGCAAGGTCACAGCCCATCACATTTTTCACCCAAAACAAATATACTATGAAGTTGCATGCTTCCCTTTTTAAAGTTATTTTATAATGACAATGCACACAACCCCTTTCTTAGTTTCTAAACAATTGTTTTTGCTTTGATTACCCACAATTTTCTTGTCATTTCTTCCTTTTGCTTCATAAATGGAAGAATTATATACATAAAAAAAAAAAAAAAAAAACTAGCATTAAAAAAAGAATTACTATTTATTGAAAATCCTTAGAGGAGGTCATCTTTGCCTTTGTAGGGACAAGTAGATATGATATATTTGTTCAGTCTAGATATCTATTTTAATGAGGCATTCAAATATAAAGTAAAAAGCAAAGACAAAAAATTCGGAACCACAACATTTGTTCAAATTAAGTACATTGCACAATCTGCCATCAAGGATCGAATGCCAAAGTTTTTTGTCTGATCTCTCATGCCATTATTTGTTCAAGTTGACGTGAAAATAATTGAAGTACGTTCTTAGTTTGTAATCATAAGACATTTGGCAGTCTTTTAATTGAAGTTTTCATTGTACAGAAAGTAAAGGATTTGATTAGATATATTGTTATGCAAATGTAATGGTTTGCTAAAGGATAATGAATTCTCCAATCTACAACATCATAATGCATATAGGGAAAATGAAGCAAAACCACATTATAATTTGAAAATATAACACTCAAGGCCAAGTGATACAAAAAACAACAATTCTTCAATGGCTGTCAAACGAAGCTTTTTGGTTGTTGAGCATGAGTCCTTCAGGAACTAGCCAACACCAATTTGTCAATGCAATTGCCTTGGAGGATAAAGCGTGCTGCCCAAGTTGGTACAGTCTGAAATGCCAATATGGCTGCCACTGGTTACTTAAGATTAATAATTATACAATGTATAAATAAGCTTGCAAGAGGGCTTTAAGAACAATTTAGTACATAATTTTTGAGATATAGATGCCATATTCATCATAAGGGTGGGAGTGCAAGCAGTGAGGCATATCTCATCTATTTCTTCCGTTCTACACATTCACTAAGTGATTTTCAAGAAATTTGGTGAATTATTCATTATTACACTTTTCTTAATTAGCAACATCATATTCTGATCCTAAAACAATTTTGGATGGTGAAATATATTCATCAGATTGCTAAACGATTTTAGATATAAATTTTCATCCTACTATATTTATTAGTGGTAAGTTTCACGATTTATATATCAGATTGCTCTTGAAACTGAAATGTTGATTTAAATACATTTATATATCTAGTCTGATGTTAAAGAATATCCATATTTAGATTAGTTGTGGAAAATAGTACAGCCGAAACAAAATATTCTATGGTTTAGTACTATACTATAATTGTAGAGATAAATTTTCATACTATTGTAGTGTGTAGAAATAATTTCTACTATTTGGCAAACTATTTGATGAACTCATTTGGAACATTTGTTGCTCGCTTAATTCTTTGTCATATCCTTCTTACCAAGATGTACTGGATGGCTTTATTCAGATAAAGCCAACAGTTTCTTACAATTAGAAAATCAACCTTATGGTACAACTTTGGTATTATAAGAATAATCAAATATTCATCATTCATAAGATTTTTAACTTTGGATGAGTAACAGTTACATGCCTGCTCACCAATGTGATATCTTCATAGTGAGGTTATATTCTAAGTTGCTTTGTTCAAGTTATTAGACCCAAAATGAATCATGAATTCTTTTTCTCAAAATAAAAAAGAAATGGAATGCTGTGAGCTGTTGTTATTCTTTAGTTCTTATATGGAGCAAAGTAAGATGCCATTGAATCCCCAAAGAGCATATTCTAGGCTGATTAGTGTAGTAGGAGATACTTGACTTTGCAAATGAGCATGTATTGAGTTGTATACTGAATTTTGATTCCATGTGTAATCATATATGTATGGTTAAAACTTGCAACTTCTCCTCTTGTTGTTTATTTCCTATTTCTGAGTATGAATCAAACGGTTTTTCTTTTTGTCTTCTGTAGGGAGCAAATGGTTAGCCGCTTGGTATATTTGTTTCTCTAATTCCTTCTGCATCGCTGGAATGCAAACCTTAAAGATCCAAATGATTTGATCATTGGAATGTTCTTGTATGACTCTAGTTGTACTCTTATTGTTTGTACAGAATAATTGTTATTCTTTGATGTGAGAAAAATTTCATTTGACTTGGTTCCACACCGAAAAGAACCCAGAACGGGATAGCCAACCTAATCACCTCGGCTACGAACGACCTAAGCGGCAATCATACCAGTCCATGATACTCGACGGCAGTTATGCCTGAAATCCTTATCCGACTGTGGCCTTGCAAATAAGGTGCCCAAAGCCGTTGGGCAGCTTGGCCTGCCACTATGACCCATTTAGACCACTTGTTGTTATAATATGGGGCGTGATCACCCCCCGTGTGATTTCTATGGAGATGGTTGTTGCTCACCGCAAAAACCACCACTGACCTCCCCTATAAATAGAGGGAGACCGTGATTCTCCAGATAAGCCTCAAGCCTTCTCACTCTCTCACTCTCTCCCATTCTCTATTCCACTATTTCTTTGATCTCTATCTAACTTGAGCATCAAAGGCCCCCGTTGAAAAACCTCCAATAGGAAATTTTTTTTGCAAATCGTGCCCCAAGCTTAAGAGTAAAGGCTTGAAAATTCACTTTGTTAATCATGCTCCATGATACTTTACCAACAAAAAAAAATCATGCTCTATAATATATAAAATGCTTATAAATAAAAAAATTGATATTTTAAAGTCCTTTACCCATGCATTAGATCGACAAAAGATATCTAATCTAATAGTATGATAACCTATTTTAGTTTATTAGTACTTCTTTTTTGATATAAAAGGAGACTACTATACATAGTATATAATCATCAAAATTTATTAAAGAAAGAGAGTACATAAAAATAGGAAAGAAAGAGAATCCTCACCCACCCAACAACACCAAAATTCAAATTTCAAATTCTCTGACCAGCAATATTCAAAAAATTTTGAAATTTGAATTTCAAAAAAGAGAAACTCTAACAAATCGCGGTCGGAATGGATCAATATTGATCGTCGAAGGAGAACATCGGCGACCATCATGCCTTGAGGGAAGAGGAGCACCAGAGGAAAAATATCATCAACTATCATGCCAAAGAGCAGAGCATACCAAACCTTACTAGCAACCGATGAAGCCCGGTAATAACCCATACAAAGGACAAGCAAAGGGAGAGAAAGCCAGCTTAGCCTGGGCCGGCCATCCGCCATCCACCGCCGAAAGAGACCATCGAAGAGGAAGTGAGAAAGAGAGAGGGGGGCTCGGCCAACCATCGTCTGTCATCCATTGGAGGGAGAAAACCACCAAAGGAAAGAGAAAGAGAGAGGAGGCCAACCGGCGCCAATGAAGAAGAGCATGGAGGGCCCGATCGATGTTAAGGAGCAATGGGGGCCCGACCGGCAAAGGAGGTTTCCAGCCAAGGAAAAGAGATCCTCACGGCCGGAGAAAGAAAAAAGGTAGAGAGGGGAAAGGAATAGGGGATGAAGGGAGACCAAGAAAGACCTTCATCTCACGAAAGTCCAGCAATGCCCCACGAAAATCCGACAGCAAAGAGAGGAAAGAGGGTGAGGGCTCAATCGGAGAGGAGGGGGGTCTCGAGTACAGCCGGCGACCCCTCGGGGAGAGGAGGGGGCACGAGTACAGCCGGCGACGCCGCAGTAAAAGGAGAGAGAGAGGGCAGGGGCATCTCGAGAACATCCGATGATATCCCGATGAGAGGAGAGAGAGACGGGCGGGGGTCTCGAAAATAGAGGATCGGGAGAGAGAGAGAGAGAGAGAGAGGAAGAGAGGGAGGGGGAGAGAAGGTCCGACGACGTCCTGCGAAAATTCGGTAGCAAAGAGAAGAAAGAGGGTGAGGGCTCAACCGGGGAGGGGGGGTCTCAAGAATAGAGAATGGGAGGGGGGTCTCGAGAATAGCCGGCGATGCTCTGGAGAGAGGAGGAGGAGTCTCGAGTACAACCTGCAATGCCCTGATGAGAGGAGAGAGAGAGGGCGGAGGCATGTCGAGAACATCCGGACAGTCGGTAACACCCCAGAGAGAGATGAGAGAGAGGGCTGGGGGGGCTCAAGAATAGCCGACGGTGAGCCCCCCTAGCCCTCCGGTGAGAGGAGAGGGGCGGAGAGGTCTCAAGAACATTTCTAGGGGAGAGAGAGAAGAAAAGAGGGAAAAGGAGAGAAGGAGATGAGAGAGGGGCCGAGGGGGGTCTCAAGCATAGAGGATCCGGGGAGAGAGAGAGAGGGAGAGAAGAGAAAGAGAGAGGGCAGGGGAGTGAGAGAAGGGAGGGAGATAGAGGAAGAGAGGGAGAGTGAGAGAGAAAGGGGGAAAGAGAGATCACGGCAGCCGAAAGGTCTTAAGAGATCACTGAAAGATGCCTCGGTTGTGTGCCGACTGGCCGTCGGAGGAAGAGATCACTGAAGAAAGCCTCGATTGTCGAAGAGAAGCAGGGGAAAAGAGTTTTCTCAGAGCTTCTCTCTCTAGAATAGACTAGAGAGAGAAGTCGGACAAACATGTTTATTAGTACTTCATAAGGTGATTTGGATAGATATATGGTCTAGCAACATACCAATAAGCAGAAATTTGATTTATATATGTTTTAGAATATTGGATTAAATTCAACAATTTAGATTTGTAAGGTATATAGCATATAATATATTCTTGCTCACTAATGAGCAGATAAACAATATTCAAAATCAATAATTTCCAACATCCATAATCAATAGTGTGTATGTATGTGTGCGCGCGCGCGTGTGCGTATATATAATTTGAGAGATTTATTATTGACTTTTATTAGAAACCATTCGGGACCACCTGCTCTCACAAGCATTCTAGCTTAATATGAGTTCAATTACACATTTTGTACCGTATCTTTGAAAAATTGAACCATTTAAATCAATGATAGACTATTTATATTGAAAATGTAAATTCTAAAATGGTCTATCTACAAAAAAATACATAAAAATCAAAATTCATGCATTTTAATGGTCTTTGACTATGAATTATGTGGATGCAAAAGTAAAAAGTTTTAACAACATTATATTATATTGTTTAATTATCAAATTATCAAAATCTAATTAATTCACGTCCGTCCATGTTTTAAGATGTTTAGATCATAATGAATGAAATGCTATAGTTCTCTTCTAATTACATGTGTTGGGTATAAAATACCCTCGGCTGAAGTTCTTGGCGGGATTAACCCTCGCAAGTCTCTTCCGACTTTCGACTGCTGTTGGTAAACTCCCATCGCTCCGCCCGGACTCCTACGGGAGCCGGGCACCGTCCTCGACTCCAACGGTTGCAGACAGACTTCGCCCGGACTCCTACGGGAGCCGGACTCTGCCCACGACTTCAACCGCAAGTAGACTCCGCCCGGACTCCTACGGGAGCCGGGCTCCGTCCTCAACTTCAACTGCTGGTAAGCCTTGTCCGAACTCCTACGGGAACCGGACTTCACCTTTGATTTTAATTGCAGGAAGACTCCGCCCGGATTCCTACGGGAGCCGGGCTCCGTCCTCGACTCCAACGACTGCAGACAGACTTCGTCCGGACTCCTATGGGAGCCGGACTCCGCCCACGACTTCAACCGCAAGTAGACTCCGTCCGGACTCCTACGGGAGCTGAGCTCCATCCTCAACTTCAACTGCTGATAAGCCTTGTCCGGACTCCTACAGGAGCCGGACTTCGCCTTTGATTTTAATTGCAGGAAGACTCCGCCCGGATTCCTACGGGAGCCGGGCTCCGTCCTCGACTCCAACGGCTGCAGACAGACTTCGTCTGGACTCCTATGGGAGCCGGACTCCACCCATGACTTCAACCGCAAGTAGACTCCACCCGGACTCCTACGGGAGCCGGGCTCCGTCCTCAACTTCAACTGCTGGTAAGCCTTGTCCGAACTCCTACGGGAGCCGGACTTCGCCTTTGATTTTAATTGCAGGAAGACTCCGCCCGGATTCCTACAGGAGCCGGGCTCCGTCCTCGACTCCAACGGCTACAGACAGACTTCGTCCAGACTTCTACAAGAGCTGGACTCTGCCCACGACTTCAACCGCAAGTAGACTCTGCCCGGACTCCTAAGGGAGCCGGGCTCCGTCCTCAACTTCAATTGCTGGTAAGCCTTGTCCGGACTCCTACGGGAGCCAGACTTCACTTTTGATTTTAATTACAAGAAGACTCTGCCCGGATTCCTACGAGAGCCGGGCTCCGTCCTCGACTCCAACGGCTGCAGACAGACTTCGTCCGGACTCCTACGGGAGCCGGACTCCGCCCACGACCCCAACTGCAAGTAGACTTCGTCCGGACTCCTACGGAAGCCAGACTCCATCTTCTATTCCGACTACGAGAAGACCTCGCCCAAACTCCTACGGGTACCGGACCTCGCTACCAACTCCAACCGAACTTCGGCCGACAAGTCTGGACCCCCTGACAGGCCACAGTAACGGACAACACTGCTCCACTCCCTGCGGCGGACCCTACGCAGCTCCATTACTCCCTGGCAGGCCGTATTAATGGCCACGATTCTGCTTCACTCCGTACGGCGGATCCTGTGCGATTCCACCACTCCCTGATGAGTCACGACAGCGGACGCCGCTCCACTCCCCGTAACTGATTCCACATGGCGAGCCATGGCGATAGCCACGATCCCACTCCACTACCCTCCGCAATAAATTCCTCCTGACTCTGGGCGGCCCACTACCAGACGGTTACAGGCGTTGCTATCAATTTGTTGCCCCCTCCATCTATAAAAGGAGAACCCCAGATACGTTATTCTATAAGCTCTCATTTTTACCTAGAAACTCTGCTAAAATTTTCGTTCGAGCACTCCATTCTTGTTGAGGCAGAGAACTGACTTGAGCGTCGGAGGGTCTTGCCGGAGCAACCCCACCTCCGATTTAGACTTCTTTTACAGGTCCCGGTGGCGACCGCGACTCTAGCTTCTCCGGCGTAAGCGGATTTTTGCACCAACAGGATTGGCACTAGAGGAAGGGCAACCTTCGTGCGGTACCCTTGTTCTTAAAGGAGTGCTCAATGGAGCCACCTCCGGTCATCTTCTCCGACACCCGCTCCTCCTTTCCCCCACTAGATCCTCGTCCGATGTCTTCTCGCGAAGCATCCGCATGACTACCCACGGCCTCCGCAGCCATATCTCGAGCCCCGGTCTCGCCTCTGGTTTCCCGGGCCCTGCATCCTCCGGCAATGGTCGCCGGCATGGAGTGGTCAGACAATCGGCCTCCGACGGATTTCGCCAACACCATCTCGAGAGGATCCCGACAGGAAGCAACCAACGTACCGGCCGTACCCCCCAAGCGGTAAAAGATTGAAGAGCCCATAACCTTTACTGAAGAAGACGCTCAGGGAGTCCAATTCCCTCATAACGATGCGGTCGTAGTTTCCATGAATATAGCAAATTACGACGTCCGTCGCATTCTTGTCGACAATGGAAGCTCGACCGACATCTTGTTCTACGATGTCTTTTCAAGAATGTCCATCCTTGACGGCCATTTGAGACCGATTAGCTCCCCTCTGGTAGGGTTTATCGGCGACGCTGTTCCGACGGAAGGAATAATAACTTTGACTGTGGCCGCAGGTCGATATCCAAGGCAATCCAGGGCTCTGGTGAATTTCTTGGTGGTGAAGGCACCGTCAGCCTACAATGCAATCCTCGATCGACCTGACCTCAATGCTCTCCGAGCCGTCGTATCAACCTACCATTTGAAGTTGAAATTCTCCACCAACCAGGGGATCGGAGAGGTCCGAGGAGACCAAGCCCTGGCCAGACACTGCTACAACATAGCCTTGCAAAGAAGCGACCAATCTGACCCCTGTCCCGTCGATGGACTGGATGCTCGCGATGACCTCACCGAAGAGAGGGGCGCCCCAATTGAAGATCTGGTACCAATCCCTTTGAATGACGGGAACGCAGAGCATGTAGCGATGATCGGCTCCAACCTGGGGGAGGAGGTGCGGACGCGTCTCATTGATTTTCTACAAAGGAATGTGGACGTTTTCGCTTGGGTTCCAGCAGACATGCCAGGGATTGACACGGAAGTCATGAAGCATCGCCTGACCGTCGATCCAAAGCATCGACCGACGAAAGAAAAAATTCGAGATCATGCATCGGAGAGGCAGAAGGTGATAGCCAAGGAAATGGACAAGCTCCTTAAAGCCGGATTCATTAAGGAAGTCAATTATCCTGATTGAATTTCCAACGTTGTCCTAGTCAAAAAAGCAAACGACAAGTGGAAGATGTGCATAGACTTCAAAAAGCTGAATAAGACCTATCCAAAGGACAGCTACCCCCTTCCCAGAATCGATCAACTAGTGGACGTGACCTCGGGCCATGAGCTCCTCACCTTCATGGATGCATTCTCCGGCTATAATCAAATCAGAATGGCATCGGAAGACGAAGAAAAGACAGCTTTCATCACTAATCGTGGCCTTTACTGTTACAGGGTCATGCCTTTTGGCCTCAAAAATACGGGCGCAACCTACCAACGGTTGGTGAACAAAATCTTTAAGAAGCAGATCGGCCGTAACATGGAGGTCTACGTGGACGATATGCTCGTAAAAAGCAAATGTTTCAGAGATCACATCGCCGACCTCGAGGAGACCTTCGACGCTCTCCGAAAATATAGAATGAAGCTGAACCCAACTAAATGCACTTTTGGAGTAACCTCGGGAAAGTTCCTGGGCTTCATGGTGTCGGGGCGTGGGATCGAGGCCAATCCAGAGAAAATTCATACCATCCAGGAGATGGCCGCCCCAAAGTCGATAAAAGAGGTTCAGCGCCTCACGGAGAGGATAGCGGTCCTGAATCGCTTCGTCGCAAGGTCAGCCAAATGGTGCTTACCCTTCTTTCAAACCCTCAAGCAGTCGAAGAACTTCTGTTAGACCTCTGAGTGCCAACAGACGTTCGAAGAACTAAGGAGCTACCTCGGCTCACCCCCGCTGTTGACAAAGCCGGAGCCTGGGGAGGAACTATTTTTATACCTGGCGGTCTCTCCCATGGCTCTCGCGGCCGTCCTTATCAAAGAAGAAGCGAAAGTCTAACGGCCAATCTACTACGTCAGCCGCGCATTGAGGGACGCCGAGACCAGGTACACCAAATTAGAAAAACTGACTTACGTCTTGTTGATTGCAGCCCGGAGGCTCCGGCCCTACTTTCAAGGGCACACCGTGACGCTGCTCACCGATCAACCGATCAAAGCAATTTTGCACCGGGCGGACGTCTCTGGGAGGATGGCAAAGTGAGTGATCGAGCTCACAGAATTCGACATCAACTATCAACCCAGGCCAGCAGTGAAGGCCCAAATACTGGCAGATTTCATAGTCGAGTGTACTATCCCAGAGGAGGCTGAACCTGAACAAAGCAAAATTGACGACCTGAAGTCCCGACCAAACTCCCCCAAAGAAGAAGCAGATCCCTCTGATCGCTTTTGGGCCCTCTATGTGGACGGGTCTTCCAACATGTCAAGCGCAGGTGCAGGCCTGATCTTGATCAATTCGGAGGGAATCGTCACGGAGTACGCTCTGCATTTTGAGTTCCCCGCAACAAACAATGGAGCAGAATATGAAGCTCTGATCGCAGGACTAAGGATCGCCAAAGAGCTGGAAATATATCAGCTCTGGGTCCACAGCAACTCTCAACTAGTAGTGGGACAAGTCAGCGGAAGTTACGAAGCGCGGGAGGACAGTATGGCCAAATACCTTGAAAGGGTAAATGAGCTCGTCCCCGCCTTTAGCAGCTTCAACATCAGACAGATCCCAAGGTTGGAAAATACCAGGGCTGACCTTCTCTCCAAACTGGCAATGCTGGCTTCGACCGAACTACCCAAAGGCGTTCTCTTTGAAGTTCTAAAGCATCCGAGTACAGAAGAGTCACGGCCCGTGATGGAAATTGACCACGAGCCCAGCTGGGTCGACCCACTGATAATCTATCTCAGAGATGGAGTTCTCTCCCAGGATGCGAAAGAAGCTCGGAAGCTCCGAAATCAAGCCTCCCGATACATCCTTTATGAGGGCAAATTGTACAAGAGATCATACTCCTTGTCCCTCTTAAAATGTCTCCGACCTTCGGAAGCTGACTACGCCTTGTGGGAAGTGCATGAAGGAATCTGCGGAAACCATTTGGGGGCTAGATCTTTATCCCACAAGTTGCTCCACCAAGGATATTACTGGCCGACAATGCATCATAATTCGATTGAATATGTCAGAAAGTGTGATCGATGCCAGAGATATGCTAACGTCCAGAGACAGCCCGCCACCGAGCTCACACCTTTGAGTGCCCCATGGCTTTTTGCGTAATGGGGGATGGACATCTTTGGCCCCTTTCCCATGACATCTGGGCAGAGAAAGTTCCTCCTTATAGCGATTGACTATTTCACCAAATGGGTTGAAGCCGAACCACTAGCAAAAATCACAGAAGCAAAAGTGCAAGATTTTATCTGGAAGTCGATCGTGTGTAGGTTCGGTCTGCCTAGGATCCTAATCACTAATAATGGACGACAATTCGCGGGAGCGAAATTCGCCGAATTCTGTGAAGATCTAAACATCTCCCACAACTTCACATCGGTAACCCATCCTCAGGCGAACGACGAAGCTGAGGTGACTAACAGAACCCTTTTGCAGAAGATTAAGACAAGGCTCGAAAAGGCGAAGGAAACTTGGGCGGACGAATTTTATCATGTGTTGTGGACGTATCGAACTACCTAGAGACTGCCCACAGGGGAGACCCCCTTTGCTTTGGCCTTCGGTACGGAGGCCGTCATCCCAATTGAGCTTAAACTCCCGTCAACGCGAGTCGTGGCATTCGACGAACATCAAAATTCACAAAGTCTTAAAGCCAACCTCGACCTGCTGGAAGAAAGACGGGAGATAGCTCAGGTTCGAATGGCAGCCTACAGACAGAAAGTCGCTCGGTATTACAACGCCCGGGTCAAGAACAAAGTCTTTAGAGCAGGAGATCTAGTGCTTCGACGAGCCGCTATCTCGCAACCTCAGGATCGAGGGAAACTCGCCCCAAACTGGGAAGGCCCGTATGAGGTCAAAGAAGTAGTCCGGCCCAAAACTTATTATCTTAAGGAGCTCGGAGGGGCCGACCTCCCGCGACCATGGAGCTCGAAAAACTTACGGATGTACTACCAATAACTTCATTTTAATTAAAAGTTGTATATCTGCATGTCTTTGGCACTATCCTACATCTACAGGATAATCCAAACAAATTGTATCAGAAGCGAGAGGGGAACCTCATCTCGACAAAATCGAAGGCTCGGTTTCCTTTAGACCGGATGGGGTGAGAGGCCCTGCAACACCCAAATTCGCCCCCACAGCCCTGTTAGGGACAGGAGGAGAACCTCGTCCTAACTTGAGCAAAGTCGAAGACCTGGTTCCCTTTAGACCGGATGGGGGGAGAGGCCCTGCAACGCCCATATGCGCCCCCACAGCCCTGTTAGGAACAGGAGGAGAACCTCGCCCTAACTTGAGTAAAGTCGAAGGCCCAATTTTCTTTAGACCGGATGGGGGGAGATGCCCTGCAACGCCCAAATGTACCCCTACAGCCCTGTTAGGGACAGGAGGAGAACCTCGCCCTAACTTGAGCAAAGTCGAAGGCCCGATTCTCTTTAGACCGGATGGGGGGAGAGGCCCTGCAACGCCCATATGCACCCCCACAGCCCTGTTAGGGACAGGAGGAGAACCTCACCCTAACTTGAGCAAAGTCGAAGGCACGATTTCCTTTAGGCCGGATGGGGGGAGAGGCCCTGCAACGCCCATATGCGCCCCCACAGCCCTGTTAGGGACAGAAGGAGAACCTCGCCCTAACTCGAGCAAAGTCAAAGGCCCGGCTCTCTTTAGGCCAGAAGGTGGGAAGGGCCCAGCAACGCCCATATGTACGCCCACAGCCGCATTAGAAACAAGAGGAGGACCTCATCCTAACCAGAGCTGAAACCTGTTACGACAGGAATGGGGGAAGAATCTCATCCCGGAATCAATTAAAAGTCTGGTCGTTCAAAGACCAGAAGAGAAAAAGGGGGGGACTTTCCCTAACAGCCCCCTCGCAATAAAATTTCGTCCGAACTCTTACGGGAGCCGGACTTTGTCCCTAACCTTGACTGCAGGTGGACTCCACCCGGACTCCTACGGGAGCCGAACTCCGTTCCCAACCTCAACTGCTGAAGGGCTCCACCCGGACTCCTACGGGAGCCGAGCTCCGCCTGCGACTTCACTTACAGGCTTCGTCCGGACTCCCACGGGGACCGAACTCCGCCTCCTGCCCCAACTGCAGGAAGACTCCGCCCGGACTCCCACGGGAGCCGGACTTCGTCCCGACTTCGCTTATGGGAGCCGAACTCCCGTAGCCTCACCAAGAGCGGAGGAAAAATTCCAAACGAAAAAGAAAAAGGAAGGCGATGGATCACGTCAGCGATGAATGGAAAACAAACAGCGTCCAAGATGCAGAGAACCCTGTCTCGGCAAGGATTAAGGCTCTCATCAAGAACCTCAGCTTTCAAGGAAGCTTTCAACACAAGCCCAAGGTAAGACAACTTCCTCAGGGTGATAGAAGCTCAAACCTCCAAGCTCGAGCCCTAATGGGGGCACCAAACCCGAATGGCCCCAGACGACTCTGCGGCCACGGACGAAAAAGATGGGTCAATACGATAGCAATCGGGTACCTTCGAACGATATAAAGGCCAAAAAGAAGTTCGGCAAATGATAATTCAACACATGAGTAAAAGAGGTAGTGAAAAATTACCTTCTCGTATGCATTATAGAGCCATTGAGGTTGAAGGAAAGGGATAACTAAAAGGCGAGCCGACGTGGCAACCACCGGTAACCTAAGGACGACGTCAAAAAAAAAAAAAAAGAGAAGAAAAAGAAAAGAAGAGAAAAGGAAAAAGGGAATACAACAACGACAATGGCAAGGGAAAAAAGTTCGGCAGACAATAATTCGACGCAAAGTGCGGACGAGGTAATAAAATCTCCTTCTCATTTTTCAATCAACAAGATGTACGTTACAAGACCCAGAGGACCAGAAAAGAATACACTATTACAAGGCTCGGATACACGACTTGGAAGAGATACATCGGAGGCCACTTCAGGCTGTAAACTTCTCTTTTCGGTTCTATCCAACCGCATTTTCCAGTGCGTGTGATAAACATGCTCGGCTTTCTCCCGCTCCATCTCCGGAATCCCAACCCTAGGGGGAAAAGAATGGGATAGAGTTCAGGAGGCAGCAAAGGCAACGGCAGCGGCGACGACGACCTGTTTCAAGAAGAATCGGGGTTACCCCGGGGACAGCGATGGCGTCGGAGATATGCGCCATCACCGAATGCCCCATGACAACCGCCGTCCTAGGCATTCCGGCAAGGTCGGTATGCGCTACTTCCACCATCCCCGCAACAAGTTTTACTGCCCCACCGTCGGCGCCGACCGCTTTTGGTCCCTCAGCTCCGACGATATCAAGGATCCCGCCACGGCTTGTGACGACGACTCTGCCCCCTTGACTGACGTCGCCCCGATCAGCTACTCCAAAATTCTCAGACGGAACGTCTTCACCGGTTGTCCCCGTTATTAAACCCCTGCTATTGAAGGGATTCTCCCTCGAGCCCCCTTCAAAGCAACGGGAACCCACGGCGGCACGACCGGAGAACTCGCAGACTGCTGTTCTCCTCCTTGCACCCTTCCAAGACCATGGCATCCTCTTGAGATTGGCCTCCAAGGCGGAGGTCCTGGCGGGGGAACCCCTTAAAGAGAATCGGGGGACTGGAAATGGCGGAGAGCCGGTGGAGATGGCAAAAACCGACGCAAAGGATGCTCGAAGTCGGAAGGGGCACCGATGGAGTGGCTGAGTGGCTAAGCTCTCAGGCGAAAGGAAGATGTCGTCCCTCAGGCGAAGTGAAGCCCCCCGAGGAAGGGTGGGGGGTTTAAATAGGCAATGGAGCCTAGCGCAATTATGGTGGTGAGTGTCCCTAGGCCAACCGGTGCTCACCATGTGTCCCGCGTGTCCCATTCGCCGCTACCTGGGGTTGACTGTTCGCAAACTTTCATGGCACGACGCTTGGGATCACATCCCGATGAGAGTTTCGAAAAGACTCTTCGGGTCACCCTAATCGAAAAAAAGGCTCCGACATGCATGCATTAAATGCCAACATATCTAAGGACGGTTGCGCGCGGACGTCAGGGGGAGAACTTCGGCTGCGACGACCTCTCTGTACTTCCTTCATTCGAAATTTAAACTCGAAAGTAGGGGGACTGGTGTTGGGTATAAAATACCCTCGGTCGAAGTTCTTGGCGGGATTGACCCTCGCAAGTCTCTTTCGACTTTCGACTGCTGTTGGTGAACTCCCATCGCTCCGTCCGGACTCCTACGGGAGCCGGACTCCGTCCTCGACTCCAACAGCTGCAGACAGACTTCGCCCGAACTCCTACGGGAGCCGGACTCCACCCACGACTTCAACCACAAGTAGACTCCGCCCGGACTCCTACGGGAGCTGGGCTCTGTCCTCAACTTCAACTGCTGGTAAGCCTTGTCCAGACTCCTACGAGAGTCGGACTTTGCCTTTGATTTTAATTGCAGGAAGACTCCGCCCGGATTCCTACGGGAGCCGGGCTCCGTCCTCGACTCCAACGGTTGCAGACAGACATCGTCCGGACTTCTACGGGAGCCGGACTCCGCCCACGACTTCAACCGCAAGTAGACTCCGCCCGGACTCCTACGGGAGCCGGGCTCCATCCTCAACTTCAACTGCTGGTAAGCCTTGTCCGAACTCCTACGGGAGCCGGACTTCGTCTTTGATTTTAATTGCAGGAAGACTCCGCCCGGATTCCTACGGGAGCCGGGCTCCGTCCTCGACTCCAACGGCTGCAGACAGACTTCGTCCGGACTCCTACGGGAGCCGGACTCCGCCCACGACTTCAACCGCAAGTAGACTCCGCCCGGACTCCTAAGGGAGCCGGGCTCCGTCCTTAACTTCAACTGCTGGTAAGCCTTGTCCAGACTCCTACGGGAGCCAGACTTCGCTTTTAATTTTAATTGCAAGAAGACTCCGCCCGGATTCCTACGAGAGCCGGGCTCTGTCCTCGACTCCAACGGCTGCAAACAGACTTCGTCCGGACTCCTACGGGAGCCGGACTCCGCCCACGACCCCAACTGCAAGTAGACTTCGTCCGGACTCCTACGGAAGCCAGACTCCATCTTCTATTTCGACTACTGGAAGACCTCGCCCAAACTCTTATGGGTATCGGACCTCGCTACCGACTCCAACCGAACTTCGGCCGACAAGTCTGGACCCCCTGGCAGGCCACAGTAACGGACAACACTGCTCCACTCCCTGCGGCGGACCCTACGCAGCTCCATTACTCCCTGGCAGGCCATATTAACGGCCACGATTCTGCTCCACTCCCTGCGGCAGATCCTGTGCGATTCCACCACTCCCTGACGAGTCACGACAGCGGACATCGCTCCACTCCCCGTAACTGATTCCACGTGGCGAGCCACGGTGATAGCCACGATCCCACTCACTACCCTCCACAATAAATTCTTTCTGACTCTGGGCGGCCCACTACCAGACGGTTACAGGCATCGCTATCAATTTGTTGCCCCCTCCGTCTATAAAAGGGGAACCCCAGATACGTTATTCTATACGCTCTCATTTTTACCTAGAAACTCTGCTAAAATTTTCGTTCGAGCACTCCATTCTTGTTGAGGCAGAGAACTAACTTGAGCATCGAAGGATCTCGCTGGAGCAACCCCACCTTCGGTTTAGACTTCTTTTGCAGATCCTGGCGGCGACCGCGACTCCAGCTTCTCCGACGTAAGCAGATTTTTGCACCAACAACATGCAATATCAAACTTTGTCAAAATGTTATAAGCAGTGGCTCAGTGCCGAGTAGTCATTTGTACTTATCAAAATTATTAGTTTTTTTAATGTTGGTAAATCATTTTGATTTTTTTCACTTTATATATCATATCAGGTTCTCTTTATCTTCCTTCCCCTTACCAAAACGATCGTGCTCCATTATTATCGATCGTCATCCACCAAAAAAGAATAATCTTCCTTTCGAACAATGCTCAACCAGCACTTTTACAAGCTTTCATATCCTAGCCTTGTCATCACCTTTTCCATCCCTCGACATTAGATCTAAGGCTCTGTTTGCCATTGCCTATTGTTCTGCATTCTTCTACCTATCCTACTGCTCTGATTTCTCATCCCAACTTTGTCTCCAATTGCTCGATTGCTCCAATGATCCACTATCCTAAAGCTAATATAACCTCCATCCTTGTCTTTAATACTGTTGCGGAAGGAGTGAGACTTTAGTCCCACATCGGTTGTTCAGTTAGGCCACCTTACCTTATAAGACTTCGAAACCCTCCAACCCTCAGTGAGGCACTTTTTGACCCGCACAATGCGGTCTCGAGGGACAAAGCCGTGCAAGGACTCTATAAGGATGTCCAAAACGGACAATACCTCACAGACGGATGGGACCATCTTACTCCCACATGACTAGGGATGCGTCCCAAAAATCGATCCGATCTTATAAATCTGGCTGATCGGACCGTAACACTGGTGATCCATGCAGATCTCCCCCCAACAGATAAGGTGTCCTGACTGAGGAAGACCACTGTTGCAGAGGGAGCGAGATTTTAGTCCCACATCGATTGTTCAGTCGGGTCACCTTATCATGTAAGACTTCGAAACCCTTATGTGAGGTGCCTTTTGGCCTGTGCAACGCGGCTCTAAAGGACAAAGTCGTGCGGGAACCCCATGAGGATGCCCAAAGTAGACAATACCTCACAAACGGATGGAGCCGTTTTACGTCTACGTGGCTACGGATGTATTTTGAAAGTTGATCCAACCTTATGAGTCTGATTGACCGGATCGTAACAAATACTCTATCTCTAATTATAATATATTGCATTGCCACCTTCTTAATAGTCATATACTCCACAACTACTCAAAGGCCAAATGCAACAACTTGGGTGTTGCACCTCAACCCTAAATTTGCTGCCATTGCTGCTCTCATTCATCTTCCACAACAACAACCATGCCGCTCTAATATTGAATGAAGAAGATTACCTTATTTCCCCTTTCAACCAGATGGATGGGACCGAAAAGCACAAACTATATATAGTACATAAGAAATAAGAAAACTAGAGGAAGGAGAGAGTGAGGGAAGAGCAACCATTTAAAAGCCCTCCCAAAGAAGAAATTTATATTTTCAAGTTGAATAGGTTGAAGGTTTGGTCGGGCATCCAACCATAAAACAGAGAAAGTAAAATACACACACGCACACACACATTTATATATGTTGGGTATAAAATACCCACGGCCGAAGTTCTCAGCGGGATTGACCCTTGCGGGCTCCGTCCACGACGCCAAGGAAGACTTCGTCCGGACTCCTACGGGAGCCGGACTCCGTCCACGACTTCGACCGCAAGTAGACTCCGCCCGGACTCCTACGGGAGCGGGGCTCCGTCGCCAACTTCAACTGTCGGTAAGCCTTGTCCGGACTCCTACGGGAGCCGGACTTCGCCTTTGATTTTAATTGCAGGAAGACTCCGCTCGGATCCCTACGGGAGCCGGGCTCCGTCCTCGACTCCAACGGCTGCAGACAGACTTCGTCCGGACTCCTACGGGAGCCAGACTCCACCCACGACTTCGACCGCAAGTAGACTCCGCCCGGACTCCTACGGGAGCGGGGCTCCGTCGCCAACTTCAACTGCCGATAAGCCTTGTCCGGACTCCTACGGGAGCCGGACTTCACCTTTGATTTTAATTGCAGGAAGACTCCGCCCGGATCCCTACGGGAGTCGGGCTCCGTCCTCGACTCCAACGGCTGCAGACAGACTTCGTCCGGACTCCTACGGGAGCCGGACTCCACCCACGACTTTGACCGCAAGTAGACTCCGCCCGGACTCCTACGGGAGCGAGGCTCCGTCGCCAACTTCAACTGCCGGTAAGCCTTGTCCGGACTCCTACGGGAGCCAGACTTCGCCTTTGATTTTAATTGCAGGAAGACTCCGCCCGGAATCCTACGGGAGTCAGGCTCCGTCTTCGACTCCAACGGCTGCAGACAGACTTCGTCCGGACTCCTACGGGAGCCAGACTCCGTCCACGACTCCGACCGCAAGTAGACTCCACCCGGACTCCTACGGGAGCCGGGCTCCGTCCTCAACTTCAACTGCTAGTAAGCCTTGTCCGGACTCCTACAGGAGCCGGACTTCGCCTTTGTTTTTAAGGAAGACTCCGTCCAGACTCCTACGGGAGCCGGACTCCGCCCACGACCCCAACTGCAAGTAGACTTCGTCTGGACTCCTACGGAAGCCAGACTCCGTCTTCTATTCCGACTGCGGGAAGACCTCGCCCAAACTCCTACGGGTACCGGACCTCGCTACCGACTCCAACCGAACTTCAGCCGACAAGTCTGGACCCCCTGGCGGGCCACAGTAACGGCCACAACACTGCTCCACTCCCTGCGGCGGACCCTACGCAGCTCCATCACTCTCTGACAGGCCGTATTAACGGCCATGATTTTACTCCACTCCCTGTGGCAGATCCTGTGCGATTCCACCACTCCCTGACGAGTCACGACTGCGGATGCCGCTCCACTCCCCGTAACTAATTCCACGTGGCGAGCCACGGCGATAGCCACGATCCCACTCCACTACCCTCCGCAATAAATTCCTCCTGACTCTAGGCGGCCCACTACCAGACGGTTACAGGCGTCGCTATCAATTTGTTGCCCCCTCCGTCTATAAAAGGGGAACCCCAGATACATTATTCTATAAGCTCTTGTCTTTACCTAAAAACTCTGCTAAAATTTTCGTTCGAGCACTCCATTCTTGTTGAGGCAGAGAACTGACTTGAGCGTCGGAGGGTCTTGCCGGAGCAACCCCACCTCCGATTTATACTTCTTTTGCAGGTCTCGACGGCGACCGCAACTCCCTCGACTCCAGCTTCTCCGGCGCAAGCGAATTTTTGCACCAATAGGATTGGCGCTAGAGGAAGGGTGCTGTGTCTTCACAGCATCCTTGTTCTTAAAGGAACACTCAACGGAGCCGCCTCTGGTCATCTTCTCTGGCACCCACTCCTCCTTTCCCCCACTGGATCCTTGCCTGATCCCTTCTCGCGAAGCATCCGCGCAGCTACCCATGGCCTCTGCAGCCATATCTCGGACCCCGGTCTCGCCTCTGGTTTCCCAGGCCTCGCGCCCTCTGACTATGGTCGCCGGCATGGAGTGGCCGGGCGATCGGCCTCCGACGGATTCCGCCAACACCATCTTGGGAGGATCCCGACAGAAAATGACCAACATACCGGCTGTATCCCCCAAGCGGCAAAAGACTGAAGAGCCCATAACCTTTACCGAAGAAGACACTCAGGGAGTCCAATTCCCTCATAACGATGCGGTCGTAGTTTCCTTGAATATAGCAAATTACGACGTCCGTCGCATTCTCGTCGACAATGAAAGTTCGGCCGACATCTTGTTCTACGACGCCTTTTCAAGAATGTCCATCCTTGACAGCCATCTGAGGCCGATTAGCTCCCCTTTGGTAGGATTTACCGGCGACGCCGTTCCGACGGAAGGAATAATAACTTTGACCGTGGTCGCAGGTCAATACCCAAGACAATCCAGGGCCCTGGTGAATTTCTTGATGGTGAAGGCGTCATCAGCCTACAATGAAATTCTCGGCCGACTTGGCCTCAACGCTCTCCGAGCCGTCGTATCGACCTACCATTTGAAGTTGAAGTTCCCCACCAACCAGGGGATCGGAGAGGTCCGGGGAGACCTAGCCCTGGCCAGACACTGCTACAATATAGCCTTCCAAAGAAGCGATCAATCCGACCCCTGTCCCGTCGATGGACTGGATGCTCGCGATGATCTCGCCGAAGAAAGGGGCGCCCCAATCGAAGATCTGGTACCAATCCCTTTGAATGACGGAAACGCGGAGCATGTAGCGATGATCGGCTCCAACCTAGGGGAGGAGGTGCAGACGCGTCTCATTGATTTTCTACGAAGGAATGCTGACATTTTCGCTTGGGTTCCAGCAGACATACCAGGGATTGACACGGAGGTCATGAAGCATCATCTAGCCGTCGATCCAAAGCATCGACCGATGAAAGAAAAAATCCGGAGTCACCCTCCGGAGAGGCAGAAGGCGATAGCCGAGGAAGTGGATAAGCTCCTTAAAGCCGGATTCATTAAGGAAGTCAATTATCCTGATTGGATTTCCAACGTTGTCTTGGTCAAAAAAGCAAACGGCAAGTGGAGGATGTGCATAGACTTCAAAAAGCTGAATAAGGCCTATCCGAAGGACAGCTACCCCCTTCTCAGAATCGATCAACTGGTGGACGCGACCTCGGGCCACGAGCTCCTCACCTTCATGGATGCGTTCTCCGGCTATAATCAAATTAGAATGGTGCCGGAAGACGAAGAAAAGACAGCCTTCATCACTAATCGTGGCCTTTACTGTTACAGGGTCATGCCTTTCGGCCTCAAGAATGCGGGCGCAACCTACCAACGGTTGGTGAACAAAATCTTCAAGGAGCAGATCGGCCGCAACATGGAGGTCTACGTGGACGATATGCTCGTAAAAAGCAAGTCTTCCAGAGATCATGTCGCCGACCTCGAGGAGACCTTCGACGCTCTTCGAAAATATAGAATGAAGCTGAACCCAACTAAATGCGCTTTCGGAGTAACCTCAGAAAAGTTCCTAGGTTTCATGGTATCAAGCCGCGTGATCGAGGCCAATCTAGAAAAAATTTGCGCCATCCAGGAGATGGCCGCCCCAAAGTCGATAAAAGAGGTTCAGCGCCTCACGGGGAGGATAGCGGCCCTTAATCACTTCGTCGCAAGGTCGGCCGAACGGTGCTTGCCCTTCTTTCAAACCCTCAAGCAGCCGAAGAACTTCTATTGGACCTCCGAGTGCCAACAGGCATTCGAAGAATTGAGGAGCTACCTTGGCTCACCCCCGCTGTTAGCAAAGCCTGAGCCTGGGGAGCAGCTATTTTTATACCTGGCGGTCTCTCCCATGGCCCTCGCAGCCGTTCTTATCAAAGAGGAAGCGAAAGTCCAGCGGCCAATCTACTACGTTAGCCGCGCGTTGAGGGACGCCGAGATCAGGTACACCAAATTAGAAAAACTGACTTACGCCTTATTGATTGCAGCCCGGAGGCTCTGACCCTACTTTCAAGGGCATACCGTGACGCTACTCACCAATCAACCAATCAAGGCAGTTTTGCACCAGGCAGACACCTCCGGGAGGATGGCAAAATGGACGATCGAGCTCACGGAATTTGACATCAACTATCGACCCAGGCCAGCGGTGAAGGCCCAAATACTGACAGATTTCATAGTAGAGTGTACCATCCCAGAGGAAGCTGAACCTGAACAAAGCAAAGTTGACGACCTGAAGTCCCAACCGAACTCCCCCGAAGAAGAGGCCGATCCCTCTGATCGCTTTTGGGCCCTCTATGTGGATGGATCTTCCAACATGTCGGGCGCAGGTGCAGGCATGATCTTGGTCAGTCTGGAGGGAGTCATCGCAGAATACGCTCTGCGTTTCGAGTTTCCCGCAACAAACAATGGAGCGGAGTACGAAACTCTGATCGCAGGACTAAGGATCGCCAAAGAGCTGGGAATAGGTCAGCTCTGGGTGCACAACGACTCTCAACTAGTGGTGGGACAAGTCAGCGGGAGTTACGAAGCGCGGGAGGACAATATGGCCAAATACCTTGAGAAGGTAAAGGAGCTCACTCCCGCCTTTAGCAGCTTCAACATTAGACAGATTTCAAGGTTGAAAAATACCAAGGCTGACCTTCTCTCCAAGCTGGCGACGTCGGCTCCGGCCGAATTGCCCCAAGGCGTTCTCTTTGAAGTTCTAAAGCATCCGAGTACAGAAGAATCACGGCCCGTGATGGAGATTGACCACGAGCCCAGCTGGGTCGACCCACTGATAATCTATCTCAGAGATGGAGTTCTCCCCCAGGATGCGAAAGAAGCTCGGAAGCTCCGAAATCAGGCCTCCCGGTACATCCTTTATGAGGACAAGTTGTATAAGAGATCATACTCCTTGCCCCTCTTAAAATGTCTCCGGGCCTCGAAAGCTGACTACGCCTTGTGGGAAGTACATGAAAGAATTTGCGGAAACTATTTGGGGGCTAGATCTTTATCCCACAAGTTGCTCCGCCAGGGATATTACTGGCCAACAATGCATCATGATTCAATTGAATATGTCAAAAAGTGTGATCGATGCCAGAGATACGCCAACGTCCAGAGACAGCCCGCCACCGAGCTCACACCCTTGAGTGCCCCATGGCCTTTTGCACAATGGGGGATGGACATTCTCGGCCCCTTTCTCCTGACGTCTGGGCAAAAGAAGTTCCTCCTTGTAGCGATCGACTACTTCACCAAATGGATTGAAGCCGAACTACTAGCGAAAATCACAGAAGCAAAAGTGCAAGATTTCGTCTGGAAGTCGATCGTGTGTAGGTTCGGTCTGCCAAGAACCCTAATCACTGATAATGGACGGCAATTCGCGGGAGCAAAATTCATCGAATTCTGTGAAGATCTGAACATCTCCCACAACTTCATATCAGTAGCCCATCTCCAGGCGAATGGCGAAGCTGAGGTGACTAATCGAACCCTTTTGCAGGGGATTAAGACAAGGCTCAAAAAAGCGAAGGGAACTTGGGCGGATGAACTTTATCATGTGTTGTGGGCGTATCGAACTACCCAGAGGCTACCTACGGGGGAGACTCCCTTTGCTTTAGCCTTCGGTACGGAAGCCGTCATCCCAATCGAGCTTAAACTCCCGTCGGCACGAGTCGTGGCATTCGACGAACATCAAAACTCGCAAAGCCTTAGAGCCAATCTCGACCTGCTGGAAGAAAGACGGGAGATAGCTCAGGTTCGAATGGCAGCCTACAGACAGAAAGTCGCTCGATATTACAATACCCGGGTCAAGAACAAAACCTTTAGAGCAGGAGATCTAGTGCTTCGACGAGCCACCGTCTCGCAACCTCAGGATCGGGGGAAACTCGCCCCAAATTGGGAAGGACCGTATGAAGTCAAAGAAGTAGTCCGTCCCGGAGCTTATTATCTTAAGGAACTCAGAGGAGCCGACCTCCCGCGACCATGGAGCTCGAAAAACTTACGAATGTACTACCAATAATTTCATTTTAATCGAAAGTTGCATACCTGTATGTCTTTGGACAATTCAAACAAACTGTATCAGAAACTAAAGGGAAACCTCGTCCCGACAAAGTCGAAGGTCTGGTTCCATTTAGATCGGATGGGGGGAGAGGCCCTACAACGTCCATATGCGCCCCCACAGCCCTGTTAGGGACAGGAGGAAAACCTCGTCCTAACTTGAGCAAAGTCGAAGGTCCGGTTCCATTTAGACCAGATGGGGGGAGAGGCCCTGCAACGCCCATATGCGCCCCCACAGCCCTGTTAGGGACAGGAGGAAAACCTCGCCCTAACTTGAGCAAAGTCGAAGGTCCGGTTCCATTTAGACCGGATGGGGGGAGAGGCCCTGCAACGCACACATGCGCCCCAACAGCCCTGCTAAGGACGGGAGAAAAACCTCGCCCTAGCTTGAGCAAAATCGAAGGCCCGGACTCCTATGGGAGCCGGGCTCCGTCCGCGACTTCTACCGCAAGGAGGACTCCGCCCGGACTCCCACGGGAGCCGGGCTCCATCACTAACTTCAATCGATGGTAAGTTCCGCCTGGACTCCTACGAGAGCCGAGCTCCGTCACCAACTTCAACTGCCGGTAAGCCCCGTCCGGACTCCTATGGGAGCCAGACTTCGCACCTAACTTTAATTGCAGGAAGACTCCGCCTGGACTCCTACGGGAGCCGGGCTCCGTTCACGACGCCAAGGAAGACTCCGTCCGGACTCCTACGGGAGCCGGGCTCCATCCACGACGCCAAGGAAGACTCCGCCCGGACTCCTACGGGAGCCGGGCTCCATCCACGACTCCAAAGGGGGACTCCGCCCGAACTCCTACGGGAGCCGAGCTCCACCCACGACTTCAACCACAAGGAGGACTCTGCCCGGACTCCTACGGGAGCCGAGCTCCATCGCCAACTTCGACTAATGATAAACCCCATCCGGACTCCTACGGGAGCCAGACTTCGCACCTTACTTTAATTGCAGGAAGACGCCGCCCAGACTCCTACGGGAGCCGGGCTCCGTTCGCAACTCCAATCACAGGGAGGACTCCACTCTGCCCAGACCCCTACGGGAGCCGGGCTCCGTCACCAACTTCAACGGCTGGTAATCTTCGTCCGGACTCCCATGGGAGCCGAACTTCGCCCCGACTTCGCCTACGGGAACCGAACTCCTGTAGCCTCGCTGAGAGCGGAGGAAAAATTCCAGGCGAAAAAGAAAAAGGAAGGCGATGGGCCACATCAGCGACGATTGGAAAACAAACAGCGTCTAAGGTGCGGAGAACCCTGTCGCGGCAAGGATTGGGGCCCTCATCGGGAATCCCAGCTTTCAAGAAAGCTTTCTACGCAAAGCCAAGGTAGGACAACTTCCTCAGAGTGACAGAAGCTCAGACCTCCGAGCTCAAGCCCTGAGGGGGGACACCAAGCCCGAGTGGCCCCCAGGCGAGTCTGCGGCCACTGGCGGAAAGGATGGGTCGATATGATGGCAACCGAGTATCTTCGAGCGACGCAAAAACCGAAAAAGAGCTCGGCAAACGACAATTCAACACAAATAAAAGAGCCACCGATGACCTAAGGACGACGTCAAAAAAAAAAAAAAGAAAGAAAAGAGAAGAAAAGGAGAGAAGAAAGAAGAAGAAAGGATGAGAAAGGGAAGGAAGTTCGGCAGACAACAATTCACGAGGTAACAAAATCTCCTTCTCATTTTTTAACTAACAAGATGTACGTTACAAGACTTGGAGGGCTAGAAAAGAATACATTATTACAAGGCTCGAAACACGGCTTGGAAAGGATACACCGGAGGCCGCTTCAAGCTACAAACTTCTCTTCCCGTTCCTATCCTTCCCAGCTGCGTTTTCCAGCACGTGTGGCAGACCTATCGGCTCTCGCCCCGCCTTGTTTCGCTCCACCTCCGAAATCGCAACCCCAGGGGGAAAAGGATGGGATAGATTCTGGAGGGCAGTCAGGGCAACGGCAGCGGCAACGAAGACCTGTTTCAAGAAGAATCGGAGTCACTCCGGAGGCAGCGGCGGCGCCAGAGATATGCGCTATCACCAAACGCTCTGCGACAACCACCGTCCAAAGTATTCCGGCAAGGTCGGCATGCGCTACTTCCACCATCCCCGCAATAAGTTTTACTGCCCCATCGTCGACGCCGACCGCTTCTGGTCCCTCGGCTCCGACGACATCAAGGATCCCGTCGCAGCTTGCGACGACGGCTCTGCCCTCCTGACCGGTGTCACCCCGTCTTGCTACTCCAAAATTCTCAGGCAGAACGCCTTCACCGGCGGTCTCCGTCATTAAACCCCTGTTGTTGAAGGAATTCTTCCTCAAACCCCCTTTGAAGCGACGGAGACCTTCAGCGACCGCTCGATGACCGGAGAACTCGCAGACCGCTGTTCTCCTTCTTGCCTTCCTCCAAGCCCTTGGCATCCTCTTGAGGATGGCCTCTGGGCGGGGAAGCCCCTTAAAGAGGAATCGGGGGGCTGAGGATGGCAGAGAGACGGCAAAGACCGGCGCGGAGGACGCTCGGAGTTGGCAGGGGCACCGAGGGAGTGGCTGAGTAGCTAGGCTCTCGGACGAAAGAAAGGTGCCGTCTTTTAGGCGGAGTAAAGCCCCGAAGGAAGGGTAGGGGGTTTAAATAGGTAGCGGATCTTAGCGCAATTATGGTGGCGGGTATCCCTAGACCAACCGGTGCTTCCCACATGTCCCGCGTGTCCCACTCGCCGCTATCGAGGATTGACTGTTCGCAAATTTTCACGATGCGATGCTTGAGATCGCATCTCGGTGGGAGTTCCGAAAAGACTCTTCGAATCACCCTAATCGGAAAAAGGGCTCTAGCATACGCGCATTAAATGCCGACATATCCGAGGGCGGTTGCGCTGGGACGTCAGGGAGGGAACTTCGGCTGCGACAACCTCTATGTACTTCCTTCATTCGAAATTCAAACTCGAAAGTAGGGGGACTGATGTTGGGTATAAAATACCCACGGCCGAAGTTCTCAGCGGGATTGACCCTTGCGGGCTCTGTCCACGGCGTCAAGGAAGACTTCGTCCGGACTCCTACGGGAGCCGGACTCCGCCCACGACTTCGACCGCAAGTAGACTCCACCCGGACTCCTACGGGAGCGGGGCTCCGTCGCCAACTTCAACTGCCTGTAAGCCTTGTCCGGACTCCTACGGAAGCCGGACTTCGCCTTTGATTTTAATTGTAGGAAGACTCCGCCCGGATCCCTACGGGAGCCGGGCTCCGTCCTCGACTCCAACAGCTGCAGACAGACTTCGTTCGGACTCCTACGGGAGCCGGACTCCGCCCACGACTTCGACCGCAAGTAGACTCCGCCCGAACTCCTACGGGAGCGGGGCTCCGTCGCCAACTTCAACTGCCGGTAAGCCTTGTCCGGACTCCTACGGGAGCCGGACTTCGCCTTTGATTTTAATTACAGGAAGACTTCGCCCGGATCCCTACGGGAGCCGGGCTCCGTCCTCGACTCCAACGGCTGCAGACAAACTTCGTCCGGACTCCTACGGGAGCCAGACTCCGCCCACGACTTCGACCGCAAGTAGACTCCGCCCGGACTCCTACGGAAGCGGGGCTCCGTCGCCAACTTCAACTGCCGGTAAGCCTTGTCCGGACTCCTATGGGAGCCGGACTTCGCCTTTGATTTTAATTGCAGGAAGACTCCGCCCGGATCCCTACGGGAGCCGGGCTCCGTCCTCGACTCCAACGGCTGCAGACAGACTTCGTCCGGACTCCTACGGGAGCCGGACTCCGTCCACGACTCCGACCGCAAGTAGACTCCGCCCGGACTCCTACGGGAGCCGGGCTCCGTCCTCAACTTCAACTGCTAGTAAGCCTTGTCCGGACTTCTACGGGAGCCGGACTTCGCCTTTGTTTTTAAGGAAGACTCCGTCTGGACTCCTACGGAAGCCGGACTCCGCCCACGACCCCAACTGCAAGTAGACTTCGTCCGGACTCCTACGGAAGCCAGACTCCGTTTTCTATTCCGACTGCGGGAAGACCTCGCCCAAACTCCTACGGGTACCGGACCTCGCTACCGACTCCAACCGAACTTCGGCCGACAAGTCTGGACCCCCTGGCGGGCCACAGTAACGGCCACAACACTGCTCCACTCCCTGCGGCGGACCCTACGCAGCTCCATCACTCCCTGACAGGCCGTATTAACGGCCACGATTTTACTCCACTCCCTGCGGCGGATCCTGTGCGATTCCACCACTCCCTGACGAGTCACGACAGCGGACGCCGCTCCACTCCTCATAACTGATTCCACGTGGCGAGCCACGGCGATAGCCACAATCCCACTCCACTACCCTCCGCAATAAATTCCTCCTGACTCTGGGCGGCCCACTACCAGACGGTTACAGGCGTCGCTATCAATTTGTTGCCCCCTCCGTCTATAAAAGGGGAACCCCAGATACGTTATTCTATAAGCTCTCGTCTTTACCTAAAAACTCTGCTAAAATTTTCGTTCGGGCACTCCATTCTTGTTGAGGCAGAGAACTGACTTGAGCGTCAGAGGGTCTTGCCGGAGCAACTCCACCTCCGGTTTAGACTTCTTTTGCAGGTCCCGACGGCGACCGCAACTCCCTCGACTCCAGCTTCTCCGACGCAAGCGGATTTTTGCACCAACAATATATATATATATATATATATATATATATATATATATATATATATATATATATATATATATATATATTTATATATATATATATTTATTTATTTATTTATATATATTTACGTATGCTTATGTATAAATATATACATACATACATACGGTCATAAACAAACGGACGGACAGAGCATTTTCTATCATCTGCTCATCGAAAGTAGTTTATAATCGAAAGGCGCATGGCACTCCATCGGTCAGCTCGAACCCTAGTTGGCGACGGCTCAGAATGCCTCACACTTAAAGTGAGCCAAGCCCTCCCTCCTCTCATCCGTTCCGCATTCTCGTCTCTTATTGTAAAACGCTTCGACCCGGTTGGAGGAAATTCCCGGATCCTTCTCTTGTTTCATCCTTTCCACACACCATGCTTCTTCGCCTTGTCCGCACTAAACTAGCCTGCCACGTTACTACCATTAGAATCCCAACCACAGCCGCAGCCGCAGCCGCCAGCCCTCCCAGTCTCCTCCATCTCCCATTCCACCGCCCCATCTCCTCCATCAACCCAAACGATTCATCATCCCTAACGGTCCATTTCCTGCAGAAGTCATGCGGCCTCTCCTCCGAAGCCGCCCTCTCCGCCGCCAACAAAATCCATCTAAAAACCACCAAAAACCCCCGCTCTGTTCTCACCCTCCTCGAACGCTTCGGCTTCTCCAAACCCGACATCACCCGCATCGTCTCCAGGCGTCCCCAGCTCCTCGTCGCCAGCCCCGACCGCACCCTCCAGCCCAAACTGGACTTCTACGAGGGCATCGGCCTCTCGGGCGCCAACCTCGCAAGGCTTCTATCAAGAGTTCCCGGACTGCTGCTTTGGAGCTTGGAGAAACGGCTGCTCCCAAACTTCAGTCTCCTCAAGGCCATACTCCACACCAATGAGAACGTCATCTTAGCTTGCAAGAAATGCCCTCGTCTGCTTACCTCCGACCTCTCCAACGTGTTGCTTCCCAAGTTAGAAAGCTTGCGAGACTACGGCGTGCCGGCGTCCGTAATCTTCACCCTGCTCATCACCCACCCGAAACCTCTGATCGAAACAGCGGATCAGTTCGAGAAGACTTTTAACGCGATCAAGGGGATGGGCATCAGTCCTTCGACTTCCATGTTCGCCCATGCACTAGGGGTGTTCGCTCAATTGCACAAAACAACAATAGAAAGGAAGTTGGAGAATTACCTGAGCTTGGGCTGGACGCAGGAGCAAGTCCTCGAGGCATTTGCGAAGCATCCCTACTGCATGACGGCGTCCGATGAGAAGGTGAGGAGAAACATGGAGTTCTTCGTGGAGAAGCTCAAGTGGGAGCCGGCCTACGTGTCGGCGAATCCAGTGGTTCTGTCGCTTAGCTTCGAGAAGAGGATTGTTCCGAGGTGTTCGGTTTTGGAAATGCTAGCGTCCAAGGACTTGGTAAAGGGCGATGTGAAAGCGCGGCACCTGATGATGGGGGAGAAGAATTTCATTAAGAATTATGTGATCAAGTACAAGGGTGAAGTTCCGGAAGTAGTTGATGCTATGGGAGGTAACAAGTTGGGACTTGTAGTTTGAAGCCTGGGAGATGATGGGAATGAGCAATTGGATTGAGCTTAATGGCAATGGCTGATACTCTTGTCCTTCATTAATGTCTTTTGAATGGACTGCAACAGCACAAAGAGATTGTTTCCTGCTTTGCTTCACCCAAAGCTTGCTTTGTGATTCTTGGACTTGCTTTATTTTCAGTCAACTTGGACTGGATAAAAAGTCAGATTTAATTGTTTTGTTTCTTCATTAAAATGTTTGGGCAGGGGAATAGAAAGTTGGGAGTTGGCATGCCTTCTCAAATTCAGAGACAACTTCACTTTTATTACCCAAGTGAAAACGGTGTCATGCTCTTCGGTATTCTTTTTGATGGAATTGTGCCATATTCTTTATAGCTGCTTTGGATTCTTGTCCTCCATCCAATTAAATTACATGGACATCAGAATCTCTACTCAAATTCTCTATACAGGTGCTTGGCCATGGGAGGTAATGTTCTACTTGAGCTAATTTAAATTTGGATTTTCTTTTTTTTTTTTTTTTTCAATGTGATTGAGCTTAGCTCAAAATAAGCTCAAATCAAGCTTGATTTGAACTTAATTTGAATCAAGCTTGAACATGGTTTATAAGCATGAAATAAGTTTCAAGGCAAGCCTGAAAACAACCCAGCTTGATCCAGCTTGGCTGCATAAGGCTCAAAATACCTAAAGTATATATCAGTATATGCTAATTAGCATGTAATCATATATTAGGATTTAATCTAATGGCTAACCTTTGGTTCACACTACTCATATGGGCCACTGTATCAAGCATGAGTTAAGCTTGAACAAAGCTTCTTGAATAGAGCTCAATTCAAGTTCATTCAAGCTTGATATAAATTTGCATTGACTTGAACTTGATAAATATTATCAAGCCACTGAAAATGTACTCAAGTTCAACTAGTTCGAAATTACACTCAAATTGAATAATAAATAAACCAACCCTGATCTTGATTTACAAATCTGAAATTGTTATTTTTTTAAAGCTATATGTTGTTAGTGTCCCAAAACCAACATTTGAATCTAGGCCTTGCTCAAGGGTAAATGCAAACCTTTAAAGGGAGAGAGAGGTGCCAATTAGCTGACCAAAACCTATTGTCAAGCCAAGATTGATTAAGTCTAAGTTTGATCAGCTTGACTGCAAACCTATGCTCCATCAAGAAATGGTGCCTTAGTCAAGCCATAAATATGGGTCAATAAACATGTTCTGGAATTCCCTAGAGCCATCTTAAAGGAATGTAATACAAAATCTCCACTACTGAATGCTGACAACAGACCAGCTTACTTAGGAATGACTGTGACTGGTTTCGCGAAGCATTAATGTCTTCCAAATCCACTTTGAGTGTGCTAATTGCTAGCTGAAAATCACCTTCTAGATAGATTGCCTTTTTTTTTTTTTTTTTTTTTTTTGCGAGAGTGAAGTTATTTCTCAAACTCTTACATTTTATGTCCAAATCATTTCTCTTTAAGACACTGTCTCGAGTGCCATATTTCAGGCTTCTTGGTAACTTCACTGCATACCAGTTCAGCCTAAAAGACCTTGATTTCTTGACTTGAGAAATCTTGTATCAGAAATCGAATAACCCTTAGCAGGCTGTCCATGCAACAGACTTCCTCACAAACACTTAACAACAACGACGACAACAATAATAGTGATAGTAATAATAGCACAATCAGATAGATACGGACAGTGTGAGAAATTCCAGTTTTCTAGAGAGAACTTTCAGACCTCAATGAAAGATTTGATGGAAGAAGTTTTGGAGGAAGTCCGTCCAGTTAGTTTCACCATTCTTTTTGTAGATGTCAGGATAGGGAGTTTGATGGATGGATTAAGGTCCGAAATAAAAGGGAGAAGAAGTGGGATGGAAAGATCTTGACGCCATCCGATGGGTGGTAATCAAATCCCTTGTTCCTCGAGGAGCGAGAAGGGTTCCCTTTCCTCTTCTTCCTCCTCTAAGACAGACCTCTCTGCTTCAGAAAGCTAGTTTGAAGGTGAAGTGTGGAGAGAAGGGACATAATAACTGCAGAGATGCAATGGAGGAGAGGAAATGGAAGCTAGGATCAAATCTGCTGAGGTATGTATTCCTATTTGTAAGCATATCAACAATAGGATTCTTAAAGCTTGTAATTTAATTACCGCTTTAGCCTTCTAAGAAAACAGCTGAGAAGTAAATAGCTACACTCTTTCTTTGTTAAAGCTGTAGATGATGTGGGGACATGTGGTCCATTTTTCTTCCAGAAATAAGTTATGGAAGAGCCATAAGATGAAACGGATCTGTTTATCTAGCCTTGGAAGCAAGGCTAATAGAACCAGCATGTTCTGCTTCATACCAAGTATACTATATCATATCAAAATCAAGCCAATATTCAATGCAGGAGGTGTATTGCATATCATAATACCGAAACAATCTTGTTCTGGGTATACAAATGCTATACCAACTTGATACCCAGACAGACCCGATGCCAGGATGGTAAATCGCTCTTGGAAGATTGAGGTAAGAGAAATTGCTCATGAAAATAACTGTAGATTTTGGATATAGTAATATCTTTTGTTGCTAATTGTAGTTTTTGAAGAAATCCGTGTTTCAAAGAGGAATATAAAATCCTTTAGGGCCTGTTTGGATGGTTGCACCTAAAATCCTATGAGATTCGTAGTCCAACCGTAAAAAATATTGGATTGTAAGTCAGGTCCTATATTTATAAGTATTTAGGATCATTTTTGAGTGAACTGGTCTGGATCCTATAGGAAGAAAAATGATTGTAGATACTTGCAAACAAATGGTCTGATCTGTTTATGGTCCATTATTTTTTATGCTTAAGCAGCAGGTCATTTTTTTCTCCTTATGAAATTCGGAGCAGCTCATTCAAAAAATGATTGTAGATACTTATAAACAAATGGCCTGATCTGCTTATATTCCATTATTTTTTATGCTTGGGCCACGAATCCCATAAAATTTTGAGTTCAATCATTCAAAGAGACTCTTGTACCATTCCTTATTACGATTTGCAAAGCATTACTGAGATTTTGAAGCTAAAGTTGGCTACCATACATATTCTGCGGTGGTGGAGACTGAAGGTTCGTTTGAGTACGAGATCACATTTATCTCAAACCTCCAACCGATTCAGATGAAGATTGGAATAGGCGGTATGAGAAGGAATACGAAGCATACAAGAAAAGAAGTAATATTTGTTCTATTAATTCTTCGGGGAACATTTTTGGTAACTGCTTAAATTCCTAGACCATAGAGGTTCCCTGTTAAATCGATTGGGTGGCTTGGAAAATATCTTATTTTCTAAGATTGCAGTGAATATTTATGACAATCTTAGTAATTGGACTCTGTAAACCAGGATCGAGGCAAGGAGACCTTCTCATCCCCTGGTTCTTCGTTCTTGCTGTTAAGGCAATAAGCAAAATGCAAGGCTTCTTTGTTCAAGATTTTTAAAGACATGAGTAAACCCGGGATCTACAATGGCACTAAGATTTTTCCATTTGTAGATGATATGATGTTTTCACCTATCCCATGATAGATTACGTTACTATTCAGAAGTTAATCTTTGCAATTTTGAATTGATTACCGAGCTAGCCAAAAAACTACGAAGAGTTTGGTTGCAATAATTGGAAATTCCTCCATTGAGATGAGAAAAAGTGCCACCATCAAAATGAAAAGACGTGCCATTAAGACCATAAATAGGTTGAGTTGGCCGATTATCCGATCCGACCCAATTCATTTAGATATGATCCAATTCATTGTTATAGCCCAAAACCCAATTCAGTCCACCAAAACCCAAAAAAAAAAAAAGAAAAAAAAAAACTGGGAAGAAGACTCCCATCTCCGGTGAGACCCAAGCGAGATCGGAGTCCTAGGACCCCTCGGAGTCCTAGGATCCCCTATAAGAAGACCTCCTCCTTCCTAGAAACCCAACATCGGCTCTTTTCTCCTCTTTTCCTCTCCGATTTTTCCGAAGTAGAGCCACGATCCCTTGCCTTGTTCTCGCCGTGACTGCTCTCCGACGAGGCCACCGGAAGTCAAGGTAAGTTTTCCTCTTTTTCCTCTCTTCCTTCCCCTTCCTTCCGTACTCTTGTGCGCGGCTGCCGGCGACGAGAGTCGCCGATTTTCAGTCAGAGAAAAGGACCTCTGTTTTGGTCTCTTTTCCGTGAATTTTTCGGCACCGGCGATCGCAACTGATCGCCGGCCATGCTCCTCCGTGATCGGGGGAGTGGCCCCCCTCTGCCGCTGGCCTCCGCCGCGGCGGTCGTGGCCCGAACGGTTGGTCAAGGCCGGAGGACCGCCGTCCCCTGTTCGGCCTGGAAGGAACCAAGAAAAAGAAGAAAAAGAAAAAGAAGAAAAAGAAAAGAGAAAGAAGAAAAAAGAAAAGGAAAGAAAAAGAAGAAAAAGAGAAAAAGAAAAAGAAAAGAAAAGAAAAGAAAATAATAATAATAATAATAATAATAATAATAATAATAATAATAATAAATATATATATATATATATATTTATTTATTTATATATATATAAGTAAATAAATAAATAAATAAATAAATAAATAAAAATAAAATAAAAAAATGATGAGAGAGAGAGTTTCTCTCTCTTCTTTCAGTCTGAACCTTGACTTTCTCTCTCTGGAATTGGACTTTTTCTCTCTACTTTCTCTCTCTAGAATTTTCTCTCTCTAGGTTGTTTCTCTCTCTTGATGGATTTCTCCCTCTCTAAAGTTATTCTTCTAGGAATAGCATAGTGGAAGGCTTCATCTGATGATTTTGATCGAGTTTAGGGAAGAGTCTGATTTTAAGTGAGATTTTGATTTTGGGATTTGTTAAATTTAATTTTGAATTAAAATTAATATAAAAATATAATTTTGGATAATAGGCACGGAAGAATCTCCTAGAAGTTAGTCGATCTATTCATTCAGTGCTCCGTGAAAGGTAAGTAATGAATCATCTTCTCGAGATATTCCATATTTATTCTGAAAATAAATAATTATTCTCTGAAATTATGCATGATTTATGAAATTATGTTTTGAAAGAAAAGTACTTTTGAAATGTTATGGTATATCGATTTATGCACAAGTTCAGTGAAAAATTATGATATATTATGATACAAAGTGTTTTGATACAAATCGGATTTATGCTCTCAGCCTAACTATGTTTCAGTGGGTCCCGCCAATGGGGATTATACGTTGGTACTCAGTGGACCCTGCCAGTGGGGGTTGTGCGCTGGTGTTTGTGGACCCTGCCAGTGGGAGTTGTGCGCTGGTATTTGTGGACCCTGTCAGTGGGGGTTGTGCGTTGGTATTCTGTGGACCCCGCCAATGGGGGTTAAACGTTGGTCATAGTCAAGACTGTTGAGTTACGAGTGTTTTTGAATCGAATCGGATTTATGATTATATTATATGTGAATATTTAAAAATATTTGATTTGTATTAAATCAGCATGAAATATACTCTTATGTTTATTTGCAGTATTATTCTTGAAAATTATATAATATCTGAATTATCTAGTTGAGATATTTGTTACTTACTGGGCTGTCTAGCTCATTACCTTTCTTTCTATTTTTCAGATTCAGATAATTAATTTCGAGTGTGGGACGAAATATTGGGACAGAGCTTTTAGAAGCGAGATTAGCATTGTCAACTTCATTGAACTTAGATCTATTGTTTTTATTTTTTTAGCAAAAATTTTATTGGATGTAAGACATTTGATTTAATTACTTGAATTACAGTTGAATAATAATTATTTGAATTTATTCCGCTGTGATGCATTGATATCGTGATGAGATGCCTTGCATGCTTATGGAGAGAGTTCTTCATGAGTATGCGGCGGTTGCCGCGACCCTCAATTCACAATCTCGAGTCAGGGGCATGACAATTAATATGGTATCAGAGCATAAGTGGATAAATTATGACACATAGAATTTGACATAGTATGAGTGTAGGTGGGTAAACATTAGGAATATTGGGATATTAGAATATGAGCATCATAATAAACCCATCATAACAAATAGATAAATGAATCTAATAAGGTTTTACTACTACAAGGTTATCATGCCTCCCCGTAGAATGACAAGAATTACTCAAGGAATTGCAAGAGAGACATCACAACCATGGGATGGTAACACTCCCCATCCGACCAGTGGCACCCCTCAGGAGGAGGGAGTCGTAGATCCTAATGGGAGTACTTCGAGAGCACGTCAAGAACCAGATATGGCTCAGTTAATGCAGACCCTAATCAGGATGGTACAAGCGCAACAACAAATATAGCAGCAAATGTTTGAACAACAACAGATACAATGAGATACACAACAACATCAACATCCACCACCACAACATGGAGAGCAACCAGTACAACGGAACAACATTTCAGAATTTAAAAAGCTTACTCCTCCAGCTTTCAAGGGAACTACTGAACCTTTGGAGGCTGATAACTGGATAATGGAGATGGAGAAGGCCTTCACTGTCCAAGAGTGTCTTGATGAAGAAAAGATTCGATATGCAGCTTATTTACTACAAGGAGAAGCATACAACTGGTGTCAGCGACTACAGCGCAAGCATGAACAAGACGGTGAAATACTTACCTGGAAAAGATTTCGGATTGCATTCTACGATCAGTATTTTCCTCGGAGTATAAGGATCCAGAAAGAGTAAGAGTTTATTTATTTGAAGCAAAAGGGTATGAGTGTGACTGAATATGAAGCAAAATTTACATAGTTAGCAAAATTTGCTCCGAGATTAGTGGATGGTGAGCAAGAACGTGTTCACAAGTTCGAGATGGGACTGAGAACTGAAATTCGAAAACAAGTGGTTCCATATGAATTGACAACTTATGCTGATGTGGTAAATAAAGCACTGATAATTGATAGAGAAGTCAATGAAGAACGCATGGAAAGAGAAAGAAAGCAAAGAAAGAGAGCAAAATCAAATGACACACAAGGGCAGAATAATAAAAATATTAAAAGATCAGCTAAGGGAGCAATAGATAATAAGACTCAACAGATTGATGGTGAGCAGTGCTCCAGATGTGGCAAAAATCATGCAGACAAGAATTGCTATTGGAATACAGGTGCTTGTTTCAAATGTGGTCAGATAGATCATAAAATTGCTAGCTGCCTGCTAAATACTGAAAATCAAGTTGGCCAAAAAACTTATGAAGGACAACATAAGGGTGATGGACAGATTTCTAAAACCCAGGGAAGAGTTTATGCGCTTACTCAACAGAATGCACAGGCTTCCAATACAATGGTGGCAGGTATGAAAAATTTCGAGGACGAAATTTCTTTTTAGGGGTGAAGAATGTTATAGCCCAAAACCCAATTCAGCCAACCAAAGCCCAAAAAAAAAAAAAAAGAAAAAATCGGGAAGAAGACTCCCGATAGGAGTCTTCTTCTCCGGCGAGACCCAGGCGAGATCGGAGTCCTAGGACCCCTCAGAGTCCTAGGATCCCCTATAAGAAGACCTCCTCCTTCCTAGAAACCCAACATCGGCTCTTTTCTCCTCTTTTCCTCTCCGATTTTTCCGAAGTAGAGCCGCGATCCCTTGCCTTGTTCTCACCGTGACTGCTCTCCGACGAGGCCACCGGAAGTCAAGGTAAGTTTTCCTCCTTTTCCTCTCTTCCTTCCCCTTCCTTCCGTGCTCTTGTGCGCGACTGCCGGTGACGAGAGTCGCCGATTTCCGGTCGGAGAAAGGGACCTCTGTTTTGGTCTCTTTCCCGTGAATTTTTTGGCACCGGCGATCGCAACTGATCGCCGGCCATGCTCCTCCATGATCGGGGGAGTGGCCCCCCTCTGCCGCTGGCCTCCACCGTGGCGGCCGTGGCCCGAACGGCCGATCAAGGCCGGAGGACCGCCGTCCCCTGTTTGGCCCGGAAGGAACCAAGAAAAAGAAGAAAAAGAAAAAGAAGAAAAAGAAAAGAGAAAGAAGAAAAAAAGAAAAGGAAAGAAAAAGAAGAAAAAGAAGAAAAAGAGAAAAAAAAAAGAAAAGAAAAGAAAATAATAATAATAATAATAATAAATATATATATATATATATTTATTTATATATAAATAAATAAATAAATAAATAAATAAATAAAAATAAAAAAAATGATCAGAGAGAGTTTCTCTCTCTTCTTTCAGTCTGAATCCTGACTTTCTCTCTCTGGAATTGGACTTTCTCTCTCTACTTTCTCTCTCTAGAATTTTCTCTCTCTAGATTGTTTCTCTCTCTTGATGGATTTCTCCCTCTCTAAAGTTATTCTTCTAGGAATAGCGTAGTGGAAGGCTTCATCTGATGATTTTGATCGAGTTTAGGGAAGAGTCTGATTTTAAGTGAGATTTTGATTTTGGGATTTATTAAATTTAATTTTGAATTAAAATTAATATAAAAATATAATTTTAGATAATAGGCACGGAAGAATCTTCTAGAAGTTAGTCGATCTATTTATTCAGTGCTCCGTGAAAGGTAAGTAATGAATCATCTTCTCGAGATATTCCATATTTATTCTGAAAATAAATAATTATTCTCTGAAATTATGCATGATTTATGAAATTATGTTTTGAAAGAAAAGTGCTTTTGAAATGTTATGGTATATCGATTTATGCATAAGTTCAGTGAAAAATTATGATATATTATGATACAAAGTATTTTGATACAAATCGGATTTATGCTCTCAGCCTAACTATGTTTCAGTGGGCCCCGCCAATGGGGATTATACGTTGGTACTCAGTGGATCCTGCCAGTGGGGGTTGTGCGCTGGTGTTTGTGGACCCTGCCAGTGGGGGTTGTGCACTGGTATTTGTAGACCCTGCCAGTGGGGGTTGTGCACTGGTATTCTGTGGATCCCGCCAGTGGGGATTAAACATTGGTCATAGTAAAGGCTGTTGAGTTACGAGTGTTTTTGAATCGAATCGGATTTATGATTATATTATATGTGAATATTTGAAAATATTTGATGTATATTAAATCAGCATGAAATATACTCTTATGTTTATTTGCAGCATTATTCTTGAAAATTATATAATATCTGAATTATCTAGTTGAGATATTTGTTACTTACTGGGCTGTCTAGCTCATTACCTTTCTTTCTATTTTTCAGATTCAGATAATTAATTTCGAGTGTGGGATGAAATATTGGGACAGAGCTTTTAGAAGCGAGATTAGCATTGTCAACTTCATTGAACTTAGATCTATTATTTTTATTTTTTTAGCAAAAATTTTATTGGATGTAAGACATTTGATTTAATTACTTGAATTATAGTTGAATAATAATTATTTGAATTTATTCCACTGTGATGCATTGATATCGTGATGAGATGCCTTGAATGCTTATGGAGAGAATTCTTCATGAGTATGCGGCGGTTGCCGCGACCCTCGATTCACAATCTCGGGTCGGGGGCGTGACATTCATATTAAAGAATCAATGGAGCTTGATCAGGTCCTATAAAATTAAATTTTTTTTATTTTTCGAGTCAGAATTGAATTTATTGAATTCGGATCAAATTTAATCCACTTACTTTTATGAATTGTTTTGGATCTTATATTCAATGACCCGACCCATTGGATCCGAACTCAATATCTTGCATATTCCTATATTGATAAAAATCAAGTTTCTTTATCCCTGCTTTGTCAAGCAATAGATTCATTTTCTTGGATGCTATTTGAGCTTCTCCATGGGGAACACAAAGCAGAGAGCCATCCATTTTCAGTTGTTTTTTACTCAGCTGTTGTTGACATAGTTTCTATATATTCCTATGTTTTGTTTCTGTCACGCCTCATGTAATAGTCTCCTGTACCCATATATATATATATATATATATATATAATGGACCTTTTTGTTTTGCACTCCTCCAGCTTTTATATAGCGTTTGGATTTGTTGTCTTTTTTTTTTTTTTATCTTTTATCCTCTCTTCATATATACAGACTCTTTTCTTTAATATAGCGTCCGACTCCCTTACAAAAAAAAAAAAAAAATCAAAACTTATAAGCTCTGTAGAAGAGGCCTCTAGAGCATGTTTTGGAATTATAGATTCAGATCCGAACCAAATCCAAATAAAAAAATCTTTGTGCATCGCATACAGTGCAATAAAACTAATGTGGAGCGCATCATCAATCACATTGGAGCACGTAACCATACTTTCCAACATATATTTAATAGTATATTTAATGCATGCAGTTCTACTTTTTCGTTTAAAATTTTGAATGACAAAAATATCTCTTCTGTTTTGAAAAAATTATGACATCCTGTGGCTACATTATGACACCTTTTTTTTCAGAAGTCATAAAGAGCAAAAGATATTTTCGTCATTAAAAATTTATGAAATTTTAAAATGACAAAAATATTCCTCCCTTTTTTATGACATCTTATAGCCAAATTATGAATAAGAAGTCATAATTAGGCCGCAGAATATCATAATATGGTCACAGAATGTTATAATTTTTCAGAAGAGAAGATATTTTTTTTTATCATTCAAAATTTCAAACGAAAAAGCAGAACTACAGATATTAAATGTATATTGGAAAGCAATGGCTACGTGGTCCAATCAGATAGGATGGTGTATTTTTTCTATACAGCATGCGGTGTACAAAGAATTACTCAATCTAAATTTTTTGGATTGGGGCCATCTTATATATGGATCCAACCTAATTCGAATAACCCATTGGAGCAAATTTTTTGCCTATAGACCCAACCCAACCTGATCTATTGGATTAAGTCTAGATTCAATATTAAAATCCAGCCAAGTAATTGGGTTAGGTCAGGGTCATTCATGATCAAGTCGAGGTCATTCATAATCCGGTTCGACTTGACCCATTTGCATCCCTATGCCACTTGACTAAAATGTAAATTAACCTCTTTTCTTTTTACTTATGTAGGCCGGCCAATCTTTGAAGGTAGGTAATCTATCTAGATTGGATTGGATGCCTGTGATCCAAGGAGTTGAATCAAGGCAGTCTTTTTGGAAGACTAAATTTCTCTCTTTTGAAGTAGGTGTTAGATATGTGCCCTAGATGCCAGATTGGCTGACATATTTCTGTACAAATCTAAGGATAAATTTATAATTTTGATTATGAATTAATAAATGGGTTATTCTTCTATCACATAATGTACATTGTGTCTATGATACATCCTTTGAATTAGTAAGAATGTCAATTCATATTTTCAAGAGTTGAAAATTTAAGACATGAATTTACATAACTAACTCATAAACAGCTCCTGACCATAGGATCATCATGAGGATGGTGATCGATCCGGAAGGTTGGTGTACGATCACTTCCTTAGGATAGATGTGTCTTGAGTCTACGGTATGGAGACACCGGAGCGAGAGTACAGGTATTCATTGAAAATGAGAGTACTGAGCGTGATCATATCGAGCAGTCATAAGGAAGTCTACCTTCTCATCGATGACAAAGCTCGATGCTGCAGTTGTGTGTCTAGTTCTTTGACTTGAGGTGCATCGACAGTTCACCTTGAGTATGTTATAGTTTGACTACACCATAACTCGGTCTCCTAGCCATTCGAAACCCTAAGGTATATGTTGGCTGTAATATTTCATTGTAGAAACTGGGTCGCATCAAGATGGGATCTATCAACCTCGATAGATGAGAGGAGTAGTCCTATGATAATCGAAAGATCGAGTCCTTAAGCCCATGGCCATGGCAGAGTGAAATAATGGAAAAGGAGTTTTCCATTGGGGTTTCATATTGGACTCGGATCGATCGATTAATTCATATGACCAATATTGGGTTTGACGAGTTCACCTTAACCCTAATTCAGTCGGGACTCATGATAGAGGAACTCAATCACACAGGTAGCTGCACCGAGAGGTTCGTCTTCAGTTCTGATGGATTGCCACCACATACTGCTAGGTGTCACTGGTAGATTTTAAGAGTAATTAGAATGATATTGATAATCGATCATTTTAATTGTCTGAATCATAAGAGTTCTGGTCTATCGAAAGAAGTTTTGATGATGTCGATGATGAGATCACGACATGTCTCATTACTATACAGAATTGAACCTAACTGGGTCACACAAATAAGGGTTAGGATCTGGATATCATCAATTGGGCTAATCCAATTGATTTGGATAAGATCCAATTAGGTTCAAAAAAATCGTGCTAGCACATGATTGAGCCTAACTTTCTCCTCGTGTAATCTTTTCTGTCTCTACTGAGCCAAATGTGATTTGACTCATCCAGAGAATCTTAAAAAAGTTTCTCTCAGTCTAAATGAAGCTTGTCCAGCTCAGAAAAAGCTTGTCTTAATTCATGAGATAAATTTAATACAAGCACCTGCTAATTCCTGTCACCTGCCAATTTTATTTTAGGACATCTATCAAATATTGACATATGGGTCTTAAACTGAAGAGAGCTCATTGGAGAATTTTTGTGGAGTGTCCACATGCTAAAACTACATTGAATTAGGCACCATAATTAGATTATGGTGTGAGCCCAATTGGATTAAAGTGGGTACCCCAAATGGATAAGGATGAAAGAGTCCTGATAAACATGGACTCTTTGGCGCCACCTTACTTGTGCTTATCCAAAGTTGGTGCCAACATAGGAGAGAGGGTGGGGGTTCTTATCTGATGTGATCAGATGACATCACTCCATCAATCAAAATTTTTTCAAAATTTATTAAAATTTTTTGATTGGTCGAATGATGTGGCACTGCGCAGCATACAGGGTCTATAAAATCTCTGTCTGTGCCTAGGGTTTAAAAAGTTTCTACTCAATACCCAGCCAAAACGAGAATCCTCTCCTCTTCTCCACATCCTCCCTGCTCTCCTCTCTCCCCTCTTCACGTCCAAGGAGTTGGACATCCATCTGGCAAAGGTCCAAGGCGTGGTGATGCCTGGAACAGGAAGGCTGTAGGACATCTTCGACAGGCTGCTGCTCCAACTTCAGAAGGAGTTCTGAAGCACTTCCAAATCAAATAGAGATCTAATTTTTGGAGCGTAGATTCATGAGGAGAAGATGTTCCAGGTCCTACCCGAGTGGATACCAGTAGAGGCCAGGTGCTTGCGTGGCTACATCAGAACCTCGGGCTGTGCTGAAATCATCTACAAGGTAATCAAATTACCCTTAAGGTATGTCTATATTTTTCATACTTTTAGATTTAATTTTAGATTTTAAATATCAGATAATAAAATTAGATCTAACAGATATTAGATCTGAAATAGCATAGGATAAAATTTTTAAATTATTCCATCCCAGATTTGATGAAATCTGGAAGATTCTACAAAGAAAAAAGATGATTTTTCCTTCAACTAGTATCAGAGCCAGGTTGATGGCTCAATTTCAGATCTAATTTATATCTGATTTTAATTTTAATTTATTTGATATTAAAAGATTTCAAATATCATATCAGATGTGACAGGATCTAAAATTAAAATATTTAAAATTAAATCTAAGAAGATCTAACATGCATGAGATGCATGACTAGACTAGGATTAGTGGAATCCATGAACAGTCTTAAGTTTTATGTTTTAATGAGATTAAAATATAAATTAAATCTAATTTATTCTCTATTTTTTTGATGTTATAAATATTATAATTAGATCAAAAAATAGAAAATAAAATTTTAATTTTTTCATAAAATTGATCTGTTGCATGCCTAGACTAGTTGTAGAATTGTTCCAGTAATTTGTCTAGAATAGATTTAATTTTGAATAGTTCAATTTAAATCTTATTTTTAGATATTACATGTGATGTATCAGATCTGAAAGTATGTTAATTAGATCGATTTTTGATACATGAGATGTATGCAAAGCATATATTAGTTAGATCTTAAATTGTATATGAGATATGTAAATTTAGATCTAACTAGTTTTGTAGTGAAATTTATATTTCTGATTAAGGTATTCCTCATGGCCGTCCGGTCATAAGAATAAAGTAGGGTTTAAAGGCCCTCTCCTCCCATTCAATGGGGTGTTCTTATAATGTGTAGGGGTGCTGCGCGTTCATCTTTAATCAGAAATCAAAACTTACTTTTCTGCGAAACTTTAGATCCTTAAATCCTAAGATTTATTTTACATATTTTATTTATGAACCCAAGACTTAATTAATGAATTAAGCTTATGAAATTAAGTTAGATCTAAAATTGAGAATTTCAGATCTAAGATATTTTCATAAAATTGGGTTTGGACTTGGGTAGCTCAATTAGGTCTAGCGGTTGATCAAACCGAATCAATAGTTGGTTAGGTGGGATCATGAAAGCTAATAATTGACCAGCCTAATAGGATTAAGTCTGGATCAAGGTCGAATCACATTTAGATATGACTCAATCAAGTTAAGACCTAATTTGGCTTAATGGTTAGAGCCTGGATTGTAGGCTAACCCAATTAGTTCTGGTTCGACAATTTGGTGTCTAAGGTAAGTTGGGCAGATGCGACCGACTGATTTTTAATTGAGAGCTACTCGACTCGAATACGTTCTTATCGAGTTAATGGCATATCCCTCCCACCGGTCTCACTTATCTGGCCATATGTGTCGACTCAGTTCTGATTAGAGGTGGCTAACAATTCGAGCTAACCCATGCCACTAGGTTAGTCATAATTGTTATGACTATGTCAAGTCAAGTTTAATGAGACCTAAATCAAATCTCTCTAAGAAAATATTAAGTCTAGATCTTCCACCATTGTGGATGTGCGGGTCCTTCTCGGGGTGATTGTTCTTGGTTGGTTACAGTGGCTCAGTTGCATCGGAAAGACGCAACCATATCCATTAGGCATTGGATGCTACGGATTAGAAGATGGGTTGGGCTCAATATTCTGGATACGGTGAGGGACCCAATCAGAAATCTAGTTCGTGCAAATGGTGGGTTTGGCTTAACTAAGGATTGGAGCAATATTCCGGATACGGTGAGCTTCATGAATTAGAGATCAAGTTTTGGGTGCACCATGATTAGAGAATCATTGGACAAGAGTTGTCCACTCATTGGTTGACCCATCACTAATAACTGTTAAGTGAGGTGATGAGCTAGTCGGTGAGACCGCACCATTCACTAAAAATCACTGATTACAGAGATTTTCACATCTCTATCAAGGGAGTGTAGGGATCTGAGAAAATAGTGAGAGCCTAATTTGTTTAAAAATAAAATCCCTAAATAAATTGGTTAAGTCTGATTACAAAATCTAACTAGAAACTTTCGACTCTCTACAGGAAACATATCTGCCTCCAACTCTCTGATCAAAATACTAAACACCCACAGATTGACTGGATCCAATTTCAAGGACTGATTGAGGAACTACAGAATTATTCTGAATTTTAAAAAATTGACTCATGTCTTGGATCAGGACCCACCTGTCATGCCAGCACGTCCGACTGCTGAACAGAGAGCGTCTCTGAAAAAGTGGACGGATGATGATAACAAAGCAAGGTACTACATGTTGGGTGCAATGTCGATGACTTGCAGTGCTAACATGAGAACATTTTAACTACCCATCAAATGTTGGCTCACCTACAAGAGTTGTTTGGTGAACAGAGTCGCGCGGCCAGGTATCAAGTCTGTCAAAGACTTTTTAAGGCCAAGATGCGTGATGGGCAGTCAGTCCAAGATCATTGTTTGATAATGATCAAGGACCTTGAGGAGTTTGAGAAGCTCGGTATCATCTTAGACAAGGATTTTCAGATTGATGTGATCCTTCAATCTTTGTCCGATGCATATGGTCAGTTCATCATGAACTTCCATATGCATAAGATGCAGTGTATCTTGGTCGAGTTAATGAACATGCTGGTTACGGCTGAGCTCTCTATGAAGGGTTCAAAAGGCTCAGTTCTTACTGTGGAGTGAATTTCTTCCAAGAGAAAGTCTTTTGAAAAGAAAAAGAAGTCTGCGAAGAAGCAGAAGGTGGATGACAAGAAGAAGAAGAAAGAACCGAAGAAGAAGGCTGCTGATAAGGAAAAATATTTCCACTGTCAATCAGACAGCCATTGGAAGCGAAACTATCCTCAGTACCTAGCCACCATAAAGAACAAGAAGGATGGTTCTTCTGGAGATATGTTCATTTTAGAATCTAACCTTACGATTTCTTCTGCATCCAGTTGGGTGCTTGACTCTGGTTCTAGTGCTCATTTGTGCACTTCTATGCAGGATCTTGAGGAGAGCAAGAGACTGAGGGATGGGGAGATGATCCTACACGTCGGGAACGGAGCAAGAGTTGCTGCTGTGGCCATGGAAACCTACCCTCTACGATTACCATTAGGATTAGATTTAGTTTTAAGAGACTGTTATTATGTGCCTGCAGCAAGCAGGAATTTGATTTCTGTTTCATGTTTAGCACAAAAAGGCTATGTGATTAGCTTTCATAAGGACTATTATAATATTTTTTATGAAAATAATAAAATTATAAATGATTTTATCATTAACGGTCTCTATCAGTTACATGTTGATGTATCTGTATTTAATATCGAGCAAAATGTGAATGCCATAGGAATTAAAAGGCCTAGAGATAGTCTAAATGATAGGTATCTGTGGCACCTAAGGCTAGGTCATATAGCGGAAGATAGGGTTAACAAATTAGAGAAATCTGGGCTGTTGAGTCCGTTGACTTTCGAGTCATATCCAGTTTGTGAATCATGCTTTCAAGGCAAAATGACCAAGCTTCTTTTTGTGGGACATGGGGAAAGGGCCACAGACCTACTTGCCCTAGTACATACGGATGTGTGCGGCCCATTTGATGTGCCAGCTAGAGGCAACTACGTTTACTTTATTACCTTTACCGATGATATGTCTAGGTATAGATATATGTTTCTAATGAAACACAAGTCTGAAGCTTTTGAAAGGTTCAAAGAATTCAGACATGAGGTAGAAAAATAAACAGAAAAGCCCATTAAGATTCTTCAATCAAATCGAGGAGGTGAATAACTTAGTCGAGAGTTCCTAGACTATCTTAAGGATAATGTTATAGTCTCTCAATGGACTCCACCTGGAACACCTCAACTCAACGGAGTTTCAGAACGGAGAAATCAAACCCTAGTAGATATGGTCCGTTCCATGATGAGCTTTACAGACCTCCCTGAATTTTTTTGGAGACATTGTCTCATGATAGCAATTGATGTATTGAATATGGTTCCCTCTAAAATCGTTCCTACCACACCGTATGAGATATGGCATGGTAAGAAGCCAAGTCTGAATCATCTCAGAATTTGGGGTTGTTCGGCTCATGTCAAGAGACAACAGGCGGACAAGTTAGAGTTCAGATCTTTTAGAGCTCGGTTCATAAGATATCCTAAAGAGTCATTAGGATACTATTTTTATATTTCGGAAGACCACAATGTGATTGTGAGTCGAAATGCTATTTTTCATGAAAAATAGTTTATTCAAGATGATGGCATCGGAAGAATAATTAAGCTCAAGGAGAATGTCTCCTAAGAGCAACGAGCTAAAGAATCTAAGGAACCAAATCAATCAGAACCAGTCCTAACACAATCTCTTCCACCTCGTAGATCGATTAAGATTTTCCATCCTCCTGAAAGGTACTTAGGTACCATACAAGAGGATGTAGAGGAAATGTTCCTCACAAAACATGGAATTCATGGTGATGATCCCAAGACCTATGACGAGGCGATATCAGATATTGACTCTGAGAAATGGTTAGAGGCAATGAGATCAAAAATTGACTCGATGCACTCAAACCAAGTCTGGACCTTGGTAGATCCACCTGAAGGTATTGTACCTATTGGGTGTAAATGGATCTTCAAGAGAAAGATAGGTGCAGATGAGAATGTGGAGACATTCAAGGCTAGGCTCGTAGCGAAAGGTTATAGTCAGCGCGAAGGCATTGACTATCAGGATACCTTTTCGTCCGTAGCCATGCTAAAATCCATCTGCACATTGCTTGCTGTTGCAGCCTATTTCGATTATGAAATATGGCAGATGGACGTGAAAACGGCATTCTTAAATGGATATCTTGAGGAAGATATCTATATGGAACAGCCGCTTGATTTCACATCCAGTGATGATGATCACAGGATCTGCAAGCTGCAAAAGTCCATTGATGGACTTAAGCAAGCATCTCGGAGTTGGAATACTCGTTTCAATGATGTGATCAAAACGTTTGGTTTTATCAAGAATGAGGAAGAACCATGTGTGTTCAAAAAGGTCAGTGGGAGTGTAGTTATCTTCCTCGTATTGTACGTAGATGACATCCTCCTAATTGGAAATGATATTTCCATGTTGACCTCAGTCAAAGTATGGTTATTTAAGGAGTTCTCTATGAAAGATCTAGGAGAGGCATCCTTTATACTGGATATTAAGGTCTATAGAGATAGACCAAATAGGATGCTCGGACTTTCACAGAAGATGTACATAGAGGAGGTGCTAAAAAGGTTTAGCATGAAAAACTCCAAAAGAGGTTTAGTACCTTTTAGATATGGCATTCATCTCTCCAAGAAGATATGCCCTAGCACACTTAAGGAGATTGAACGCATGAGCAAGATCCCTTATGCTTCGACAATAGGGAGCCTCATGTATGCCATGCTATGTACACGATCTGATATAGCCCATACTGTGAGTGTCACAAGCAAATATCAGTCGAATCCAGGCAAAGAGCACTGGACTTCTGTGAAATGTATCCTTAAATACTTGAGAAGGACTAAGGATATGTTTCTAGTCTTTGGGAATGGAGAACTCCAGATTTAGGGATATATAGACTCAGACTTTATGTATGATATAGATGATCGAAAATCGACATCTGGTAGTCTGTTCATTTGTAATTGTGGTGCAGTCAGCTGGAAGAGTTCCAAGCAGACGGTGATTGCTGATTCCACTATGGAGGCAGAGTACATTGCTGCATTGAAAACTGCGAAAAAGGCATTCTGGTACAAAAAGTTTGTCGCAGAGCTTGGAGTGATGTCATCAGATGCCATACCTCTTTACTGCGACAATAATGGCGTCATAGCCCTAGCTAAGGAGCCAAGAACTCACCAGAAGTCCAAGCACATCGAGCGACGATTTCATCTGATCCGTGATTATCTCGAAAAAGATTATGTCGAGGTTAAGAGAGTCGACTCCACAAACAATGTGGCAGACCCGCTGACAAAGCCATTAGACCAGTAAAAGATCGAAGCCCACCTTGAGAAGATGGGACTTAGATATGTAGCCAATTGGCATTAGGTCAAGTGGGAGTTTGTTAGATGTGTGCCCTAGATGCCAAATTAGCTGACACATTCCTGTACAAATCTAAGGGCAAATTTATAATTTTGATTATAAATTAATAAATAGGTTATTCTTCTATCACATTGTATACATTATGTCTGTGATACATCCTTTGAGTTAGTAAGAATGTCAATTCATATTTTTAAGAGTTAAAAATTTAAGGCATGAATTTACATAACTAACTCATAAACAGCTCCTGACCATAGGATCATCACAAGGATGGTGATCGATCCAGAAGGTTGGTGTATGATCGCTTCCTTAGGGTAGATGTGTCTTGAGTCTATGGTGTGGAGACATCGAAGTGAAAGTACAGGTATTCGTTGAGAATGAAAGTACTGAGCGTGACCATATCGAGTAGTCATAAGAAAATCTACCTTCTCGTCGATGACAAAGCTCGATGCTGCAGTTGTGTGTCTAGTTCTTTGACCTGAGGTGCATCGACAGTTCACCTTGAGTGTGTTATAGTTTAACTATACCATAACTCGGTCTCCTAGCCATTCGGAATCCTGAGGTGTATGTTGGTTGTAGCATATTCATTGTAGGAACTAGGTCGCACCAAGATGGGATCTATCAACCTCGGTAGATGAGAGGAGTAGTCCTATGATAATCGAAAGATCGAGTCCTTAATCCCATGGCCATGGCAGAGTGAAATAATGGAAAAAGAATTTTTTATTGGGGTTTCACATCGGACTCGGATCGATCGATTAATTCATATGACTGATGTTGGGTTTGACGAGTTCACCTTAACCCTAATTCAGTTGGGACTCATGATAGAGGAACTCAATCACATAGGTAACTGCACCGAGAGGTTCGTCTTCAGTTCTGATGGGTTGCCACCACATACTGCTAGGTGTCACTAGTAGATTTTGGGAGCAATTAGAATGATATTGATGATCGATCATTCTAATTATCTGAATCAGAAGAGTTCTGGTCCATCGAAAGGAGTTTCGATGATGTCGATGATGAGATCACGACATGTCTCATTACTATACGGAATTGAACCTAACTAGGTCACACAAACAAGGGTTAGGGTCTGGATGTCATCAATTGGGCTAACACAATTGATTTGGATAAGATCTAATTAGGTTCAAGAAAATCATGCTAACACACGATTGAGCCTAACTTTCTCCTCGTGTAATCTTTTCTGTCTCTACCGAGCCAAATGTGATTTGACTCATCCAGAGAACCTTGAGAAGATTTCTCTCAGTCTAAATGAAGCTTGTCCAGCTCAAAAAAGGCTTGTCTTAATTCATGAGATGAATTTAAGACAAGCACCTGCTAATTCCTGTCACCTGCCAATTTTATTTTAGGACATCTGTCAAATATTGACATATGGGTCTTAAACTGAAGAGAGCTCATTGGAGGATTTTTGTAGAGTGTCCACATGCCAAAACCACATTGAATTGGGCGCCATAATCAGATTATGGCATGAGCCCAATTGGATTAAAGTGGGCGCCCCAAATGGATAAGGATGAAAGAGTCCTGATAAACATGGACTCTTTGGCACCACCTTGCTTGTGCTTATCCAAAGTTGGCGCCAACATAGGAGAGAGGGTGGAGGTTCTTATCTGATGTGATCAGATGACATCACTCCACCAATCAGAATTTTTTCAGAATTTATTGAAATTTTCTGATTGGTCGAATGATGTGGCACTGTGCAGCATACAGGATCTATAAAATCCCTGTCTGCGCCTAGGGTTTAAAAAGTTTCTTCTCAATACCCAGCCAAAACGAGAATCCTCTCCTCTTCTCCATGTCCTCCCTGCTCTCCTCTCTCCCCTCTTCACGTCCAAAAAATTGGACATCCATCTGGCAAAGGTCCAAGGCATGGTGACGCCTGGAACAGGAAGGCTACAGAACATCTTCGACAGACTGCTGCTCCAACTTCAGAAGTTCTGAAGCACTTCCAAATCAGATAGAGATCTGATTTTTGGAGCGTAGATTCGCAAGGAAAAGACATTCCAGGTCCTGTCCAAGTGGATACCGATAGAGTCCGAATGCTTGTATGGCTACATCAGAACTTCAGACTGTACTGAGATCATCTACAGGGTAATCAGATTACCCTTGAGGTATGTCTATATTTCTCATATTTTTAGATTTAATTTTAAATTTTAAATATCAAATAATAAAATTAGATCTAACAGACATTAAATCTGAAATAGCGTAGGATAAAATTTTTAAATTATTTCATCCCAGATTTGATGAAATCTGAAAGATCCTACAAAGAAAAAAGATAATTTTTCCTTCAATAGATTTATGCTGGCCAATACTGTGCCATCTGCACTTCATATATTTTTGTCTCTTTACGAGTTACCTACTTAAGTGATCAAGAAATTAAATAAGCATAAAAGATCTTTTCTGTACAATGGTTCAGACTCTGCTCTTGAGATCTCATGCAAAGTAAACTACAAGGACGAGGGGACAAAAGCACCATCAAAATTCGGTTTGAAGGTAAATCCTGCCAAGGTTGTTCGTAAGAGAAAAATAGAAGTCAAAGAAGGCTTGAAGCCGATAACACCCTAGAAGTTCCAACCTCGCCAGTCCTATGAGTTTCGCAAAGGAGCCAAAAAGAGACAGAGCAGAACGGCACAGCTAGTTGAGAGGCATCTGTCGCCGGCCCTTCACAAAGGCCAAACAGCCAACGAAACAAGGGTTCTCAGAAATTTAGCAGCGTGAAGAACCACAGGTCTGATCAGTGAGGACTTGTAAAGAGCTTGAAGGGGATATGATATAGCAAGTTTGATGCAGCCTCGCCCAGCAAGGAATGGACCAAGAATGTGATGCAAATACATGCAATGGATGAACACCCACCATGCACCTCGCTGCATACATAAAAATGTCCTTTGAAGAAGTCAAAGGCAAAGGTATATATGGCTTAGTAAAATCCAAAATGGACTGTTTCTGCAAAACAAAACAATAAATAATCTATTTCTGGAAAAAAGAAAATATAGTGGGTGTGTTGAAAAATCTCGAAATGATCAAAGACTGGTTGGTTCATACCAAATTTCGTTTTTATGTCAACAAAATCAAGAAACTCATTCAACAACATAAGCTCATGTAGAATCTCATGATATCTACCAGAAAAATGAAAAACCTAATGATGCAAGTTATATGTACAAAAACTTTGTATTTGACACGTTCACTCTCATAATAGCTAAAAGATGCACCAGTTTGACCACAAACTTTCTTCTTACTTCCCTGACATCATGATGCGCATAATAATTTTTACCTATCAGTATATTATGCACTAAAACTATACAAAGTACCAGGAAAATTAATACATTCTTCAGTATGACTGGACCTCCAAATCACTCAGCCACTGATGATGGTAAACGTAATTAGGGAATTCCTTGTTTTCTGTACTGGAGCTTCAACGAACAGAATATTTATCTGTATCCCATAATCCAGCTTCCACATCTCTGCATAGACATCAGAAATTATTCAAAAAAGAAAATCAAGCCACCATCATAACTCGCTCACTAAACTCTAATCATCAGATGGTTAACAGTGCAGAAAGTATTTCCCACTTAATTCACTGCAAAGACTAGAAATTGGAGCCAAAGGCAATGCACTGTCAAATTTAACAGAGACCATCAGATGAGTGGCAGAAGTTCATGCATTTTGGTTGAAGTTTTAGCAGTTATAATATGAAGCAAGTGTGCTAAAAATGACTAACCCCTCAAGATACATTTATGTCAGAGAAATACAAATCCATAGAAATGACTTGAACAGCTAACAATATTTAAAAGCAAAAGAAAGCAATAAAAGACAAGGTCAATGTTATAACAGAAGAATCACTTGTTACCTGAGATAATGAGATTCAGAAAGAAAAATTCTGCATTTATGCTGAAGCCATAGCAACATATGCCAACAGAGGACTCAACTCTGGTTCCAACTGAACTATATCAAAATATCTATGCTTTTGGAAACATAATTGAATTTCTGGGTGCTAAGAAACATGCCATAACTCAGGTTATTATGTATTTCACATATCATGTTGATTTTCCTTTTTGTGAATTCATTACAAAAAAATGGTGCACAAGGGGAATTAGTTGCATCAAAAGCAAAGTAATCAAACACATAATCTTGTAAATGCGGAAAGCATATCAATGTTTGTTCTTGTCTTGCACCTATGCGTTAATTTGCAAATGGTAGAATACTAACAGATACAAAAAAATATTTAACAACTTAAAGCATTATTCCATGAGAAAAATATATAACACTTGCCAATGTCAACATCATGCATGTAATTCATCAAGGAATTTGTGGACGTAATTGGACCGCCAGCATCAGTTTTGGCTGTCTTAATAATGCACACTTATGGATTTTAGCTTCTTCAGACATGCAACATGACAGAGAAGGTGCAAAGACATTATATATCTCATTGCTTAAAACAACATCTACTAGCTAGCCACTCAAACAACTAATGGTTTGTGTTTTACTAGGTTGCATTGATGAGCACTCTAATATGTTAAGGAAAGAAATAAGTAAGCTCAGCCTTTAGAATGCTGAAAAAACCAAGGTTAAGAACTTCTAAATGGAGAATTCTCCCTCTTCCTCTTTACCAAGAATACCTGCCAGATCATTATTATCCCAAGCTTATAAGAAAAGAAGAAACAAAATTGTCCATATCAACAACCTCGTTAGAAGAAGCAGTATCCTGTAGATTTTGTCCCATTTTCAAGATATCTTGGAATACTGAAACAGACTTTAACTCTTAATAATCCATATGTCAGATATTATGATACTGAAAGTCCATCATGTTTCCAGATTTTAAGCTAGCCAATTAGAAAAGAGAAAACGATCTTGTTGGGCAACCAAACTGAGTTAGCCATACATTTTTCATCAAAATTGGGGTTTCAGTTCAGTGCATTTGCTTGGCTCTATCTTAAATGTTTAAACGTCATGAAGTAGTCAACAACAGCTAGAAAATATGTGAATAACATTATAGTTAGAAGATAAGAGGCAAGATGTGGCAAATTAGAAAATCAATCTTAGATGTATAAAGAGGACGTCGATACCCCCAAGCACCTATTTTTCAATGATCAAAACCACACTCAAGACCTCCAGACAAAACTCAGCAACATATACAGACGTCCAAAACAGAGCATGTAAAGTAGTTCTTCAAATCATATAAACTTTCAAGAACTAACTACTTTGTGGAGGAAAGAGAAAATACACAGATACATTCATGCAGGACAGAATGGAAACATCATCCTCTTCTATCTGAAACATTTGAATATCAGTTTTTGCCAGCCAAAACAACAAGAAGCTGATGATGAAACACATGAGACAATTTGCAAACTACCGATTGAGAAACCCCTTTACACCTGTGCATCTCAAATTAGCCCAAATATACTCGATGAATGTAGCTAATTCAGTCTCATCTTGGCAAGTTAATTGCTTTTAGTATGGCGCAGCTAGTCCTGGTAGTTGCAGCAACAACAAGTTTTACAATGACAACTAGCCCAAAATGATATGCAGGAAGTTAGAACAAGAGAAATGCATCTCCCAAGTATTGGAAGTAGCATCCTGACAGGGCCTAAAACTTTGTAGAACTCTCAAGAGTGCTATAAAATGGCATACCTACAGGAAGTCAAGAATGAAACTCTTTCACAACTGCCAATTTCCATATGTTTCTTTGATCCCCAGCCTCCCTTTTTTTGTTTACATTGATTCCCTGCCTCGATCCCTACAAATTCCAATTTTCCCTGGTAAGCCTCAAGCACCTCAGGGATCTGCTTCCCATACTTGATCACATACTTTGCCAAGAAGTCCTTCTCAGTTATCATCAAGGTGTGCACACCAAATTTGCTCCTCACCAATCCCTTCGACAACAAAACGCCCAAAACCGAGCACCTTGGAATGATCCTCTTCTCAAGACTGAAAGACAGCAGCTTCGGCCGCGCTGCTAGAAACGTCGGCTCCCAATTCAGCTTATTCACAAAGAACTCCATCGATTTCCTGATGTTCTGGTCTGATGCCAGCATACAGAACGGGTGCTTCATGAAGGCCAAGAGAGTCTCCTTCTCAGACCATCCTAAACTCCTATAAACCGCCAGCTTCCTCTCCCATGTCGCCGGAGTCAACCCCAGCATTGCATTGATAGCGAGAATGAACATCGTCGACTTCGGTTTCATCCCCATTCCTTTGAGCAATTCTACAGTCTCTGTGAACCGATCGCGCTTCTTCATCAGCACCCGTGGATACGTTGCAGCTAGCTGGATAACCTTTGGCCCAGGGACTCCATGATCTCGCAACGTCTCCATATTAGGCAGCATCATGGCATTGAGGTCGTACCGGAGAAGACGGGAGGTACCGGCGACCGCGGAGACGACGGCCTCCGACGAGCCGAGGAGGGTCTTGAGCAGGTCGAAGTTGCGAACGAGCTTTTTCTCGAGGCTGGCCAGGAGGAGATTGGGGTCGGCGGAGATGAGCTTGCCGAGATCGGCGCCGGAGTAGCCGATGCCCACGAAGAAATCGAGCTTGGGTTTGATGGTTTTTTGCGGGCGGAAGGCGAGGAGGGACGGGTGCTTGGAGACAAGGTTGGCGATCTGGGGCTTGGTGAAGCCATGGTCTTTGAGGAGGGCGAGCACTGCGTCGGGGTTGGCGGTGGATTTGAACTGGACCTTTTTAGCGGCGGAGAGGGCGGCGGAGAGGGAGAGGCCGCAGGAGTTGATGAGGTAGGAGACGGTGGCGGTGGCGGTGGCAGGTTCTTTGGGAGATTTGAGGATTGGGTGGTGGAGGAAACGGAGGAGGCTTGGAATGGAGCGGAGGGGGTGCCATCGGATGAGCGAGCGAAGCATCGGAAAGATTTCGAAGGGATGTGAGATAATGGAGATCAGGATCCGAACTCATACATAAAACCCTACGTAGCTCAACGGGTTTTTGCATTGACCGAATGACCCGGGAAGTACTACTTCTCGGATGCTTAGACAAACAACGTTCAGCCAGACTTGTGGGCAAGTCTGGCTCGGGCCTCTTACAACAAAGCAGGTTGCAATTGTGGATGCTTATAATTGTAATTGTGGGCTACATTTGAATTCAAAAATATCAAAATTTTGCAATTCGAACTGCAAGCAAAATTAGCTCTAACTCTAGATATAATTTAGATATGCAATGGGACTTAGCCCCGTGGACTTTTTATTGGGTAGGATAAATGGTTCACATGGGACAATCTGAACCTATAAAGAAGCTTAACATCTATTGACATGAGGAGTAGCTAATAGAAATTAGAGAATTATAGTAAAAATTGACTTACCTCTTATAGGTCCAAATTGTCACGTTCCAAATTCAGGATATAACACAGTCATGCTATCGACAGGTGCTGCCCCTAATAACATGAAGCCTATTATGGATGAAAAATATCTTTGGTCTGAACCGAAAATACTGGCACTTCTAGGTCCCGACCAATCCAAAGGTTAATCGTCAACCCATGCACCAGCTTTCAACTTGTTATCAATATGCTCCCATACATTAGCCATCAATCTGTGCTTCAGTCGTTGGCCCTAGCATCGACAGCCAACCCCTATCTCCATGCATACCAAGTCACTAATCTATGCATCAGCCATCGATTCTCATCATCAAAATAACCTCTATACATCAAATACTGATCCAAGCTTTAGACACCGACCCCCACGTCAGCTCCTGACCTATGCATATGTTGTCGACCCCTATTTTTGACAGTATGTGTGACAAGCCGTCGATCTACTCCCACTCTGACTCCTGTTTTGATCACCATGTCCGGAAAGGTTGACAGCAACTCCCACACAATCGCTTCAAATTATGAACTGCTAGGAGTAGCTAGCCTCAAACTAGATAAGACAACCATAACCATCCAATCTCAAAAAATTAGATCGAAGATCTCAGAACGACGCATCCAAAGGAGTCTGAGCAACCTCCAACTCTTTTCTCTCATGGTTCTTATCTCTACAAATAGAGAGAATTAGGGAATCCCTAAGGTATGCAATTCTTTCATGCGCTCCTTCTCTTCTATCCTACTAATTTCTAACTTAAGTGTCAAAGGATCCCTACTGCAACCAACTCCGATCAAAAACTTATTTTGCAGGTCTGGTCACCATCATCTTACCAAGCATCGCCTCCCTCCAACCAAGCCAGCCCAAGCCAGGGATCTACAGCAATAGATTGATGCTAGAGAAAGTGTTTAGACCTATTTTTTGGGAAGGAGCCCGAGATTTATTGCAATGTCATCATAAAGAACATCTTCCAGACATTCCAACTCCATGATGGTCTGATTGACAGAAAATTCGATCAAAAATCATACCTCGACCTAGCAGCCAGAGGTGCCTCCACGGTCCTCCCAACTAACTGTGGGGATAAACGAAGAGTATTTTAATACTCTAGTCATCCAAGTGCAGGCATTGGTTGCGATGGTCAACACCATGCAACAACTAGGTCCAGCATAGGAAGCGTTCCAGCAACAACCACCTCAGTCTCTCCCACGAAGTCCAAATTAGGGGAGACAGATGTGGCTGAGTCGACCCCAAGTCTCGACCAGAGGAGATGCTCTCCTACACCTCACTCTAACAAGGGATCTATTTCAGGCCGATTCCCATCCCACCATATGGAGGTTTACACAGCTCATAAAGCCGACATTGATGCAAACTTCAGGAGATGAACCGGCAGATCGAAGCAATGCAGCATCAAGCTGTGGACCAAAACAACCAGGGCAGCTTCCACATCGAGCCATCCTTCAATGATAGGATTATGCAGGAGCCACTACCCGCCAATTTCGAGATGCTATAGTTAAAAAGATACAGTAGATCGTGAAGCGAAAATTCAGTGCAGGGGCAAAATAATAATTTTAAAACTTTTTTAAAATTACTATTTTACAGTGAAATTATTAATTAATCTCATTAATTAATACTAATTAACTCTACACTAGGATCTAAATATGATACAACAGCATACATTTAAATTTGAAATTCAAATTTGAAATAGTAAACTTTTTACTGTATTGTGTTCAGAACACATCACCTTTTGCGGGTAGTCGATCACCGCAATCTGATCACCGTCGGGTAGCTCTGATCGTCACGTCGCAGTCACACTAGTGTCTGACCTCTGTGGATCATCCACATGAAGCTTCCATCTGATCGGCTCCTCACGAATGCTAGTTCATGATTTCATCCTTTTGATGGCTGATGTTGATCGAACTCCTTCGATCGATGTGTACCGACTCCTCGGATGCTCCAGATCGTCTGTACGATTGGTTGAGAGGCTGATGGATCTCTCTCTAAAATTTGATGGACTCACGACACTCGTGGCACACCAATCTCACTTCCCAAACCCTAGGTAGAAATCCTAGGGTACACACCAAAAACTCTGCGCCCACTTCTCTCTCCTTTTTCTCTCCTCTCGATAAATTTTGAACCCTTCAAAATTTTTTCAGAACCTCCCCATGCCCCTTATCTATTCTTTCATTTATTGCCCATGTCCTCTCCCTTTCTCATTTTATAAAGCATCGCAAGAGATGTTGAAAGCGTATGAGTGGATAAGAAGAGGTGGTTGCTCACTTAAATTCAAATCAAATTTGAATTTAAGTGTCAACCAATCTTATCCTCATCCATTTGTGCAAGAAAGAAGAGATGGCGTGGCCTTTTTTTGTGCATGGAGACTTTCACGAGAAACCATTTCTCATGTGGAATATGGGGCGCACAAAAGAGGATAAGCTGGCGCATGGTTATTTGGTTATCCATTCAAATTCAAAACCCCTTTGAATTTGGATGGATAACAAACCAAGTTAATCCAAATAATTGGCACACAGAAATATGGGCATGAGAGAGCTTTGCGTGGGAGAAAATTCACAAGAAAATTTTTTCTCGCAAATTCAAATGGGCGCAAGGAAGTTAGGTGGTGCAGAGAATTTAAAACAAGGTGGTTTGATTCAAATTGAGCCAACCTAATTAAAATAGGTTAAGCACAATTAGACCAGATTAAACCCAACACAATTAGGCTTAATTAGGCTCAATAAAATCCTAATCAAATCAGAAATTAACTAAACCTAACCCCTGATCAAATCAGGGACTAAGCCACCTTAGCGATTAGATCAACACTTAACCTAATCGGGTCAATCCAAACTGAATCCAATTCAATTGGACTTGATCTAAAAATAATTACTCAATCAAATTGAGTTAATTAGATATCAAATCACTAATTAAATCTCTCATAAATATTGAATCCAAATCTGATGGGCAATTAGGCATCAGAGACCATCGATATGAAACCCTGATCAAAGAGTTCAAATTTCAAATTAAAAATTTGAAATTCAAAATTTTGACCCCGGTACCCAAAATGTGTGGAACTCATGATCAGAAAATTTTAATTCTCAATCATAGAGTCCCAGACACATAAGACTTATAATCAGCCATCAGATCAGAAAGGAACCTTTAATGTGTGTGACCCCGCAGGTTCGAACCTAAGCCGGTAGCACAGGAACCAATTTCTGTACTAATCAAAGTGACCATCTAGCAATGGTACCTGACGATCGGATACATCGAATAGTCACAATCGCAACATTCAGAACCTACGTAAATATGGTTACCGTATAATTCATCCCTTTTGACCCTTGTGTTTAGGATGACTCAGGGTTAAACTATCAATCCTGATGAGATCATCCGAATCATGCTCAACTCAATTAGTCCTGTGACTCCTCACTAGGACTACCCTGGCCAAAGTTTTGCTAAATTGAAACACGACTGTACACAGCTCCTAAACTAGAGTGGTCAATCCTATCTTGACACACGCACCGACAAGTCAAGTACTTGACTACACCCAGCAGCCTTCCATCACTGAATTAGAAATTCAGGTAGTCCAGTGCCTAAGTGCAGTGAGTTGCTTGCAAGTCACCGTGGCGGTCTCAAGTCGGAGGGACATTTATACCCATATCCCATCGGAGCAAATCTTGACAGCAGAAATAGCTCTGGAGTCGGTCACGTTCAGTGCAGATGTACCATTACATCTCACCTGTATGCCATACCAGTGTCTCCACACTCCTTGGTTATGAGGACAACCAACCCATACGGCACACAACGACCTATGCTCGATAAATATTGTCGTCCTTGGTAACAACGTATCATTTGATCGCGAACAGGTTTAAGGACTAAGCGACAAATCCTCCTTTGTCGAGTCTAAATAGTCCTAAGGACTTCACCACAACACAGGAGTTCATTAGAAGATGAAACATTAGTGATGAAAAAATATCAAAATAATTTTTATTTATTTATAATTCATGTACTAATACAAAAGGAGCACAACCGTCAACAGGCTGACGATTGACTTTGGGATACTATTTCCAACAGATCGACCAACCTAGTAGATTATCTGGAGAGCTTCAAGTCTCTCATACTCCTTTATAGAGCAAACGATAGAATCCTATGCCAAGCCTTTCCTTCGACTCTCAAAAAGATAGCTCGGTATTGGTATTCAAACTTAAAGTTGGACTCTATCCATTTGTTCAACTAGCTAAGTTGGTCATTCGTAGCCCACTATGTAAGCAGCAAGAGGCAGCATTGGGAGTCTAGTTCTCTGATGAATATTAAGCAGAGGGAAGGAGAGTCCCTCTAAGCCTACATGAACTATTTTAACTTGACCATCCTAGAAGTACGCAATCTAGACTAGTCAATCACTATGACTGTCCTAAAAGATGGACTTCAAAAGAATTCTCTTCTCTACTCTTTAGAGAAGAAATATCTTAAGAATTTTGCAGAGATGTTGGATCGAGCTGAGAAGTACGTGCTAGTTGATGAAGCTTTAAAGAAACATGGAACCTCGATTGATGCTATGATCAAGAAAAAAAAAATCCCAAGCTATCCCTGATCCGAGAGGATTCTCCTAGGGGATGGCCGCGATCTAGGACTCCACCTCGATGCTGATAATCTAGAACATCTCCTCACGATCGATGATCTAGAAGTCCATGGAGACAACGTTGATTGCCACAATCAACCATCACTGAGGCACTAGTCTCCATCGAGAAGGTTCACTAACTATACTCCTCTGAATATCTCCAAAACCCAACTACTTATAAAAATTATGGAGCAATTGCTCAGAGCAGAAAAAATGCAATCTTGGCTAGAAAATTGTCACTAAAAAAAATACTACCTCTACCATCAAGACCATGGCCACAATATCGAGTACTGCATTTAGCTCCAAGATGAGATCGAGGAGTTCATTCGATAAGATCGGCTGGACCAATTTATTCACCGCATAAGGGTAGAGCGTGAAGATCTGCCAAAGGTGCCTCGTCAGATAAAGTAACCTCGGCAGGAAGCACCAGTAGAAAACTGACCTACGACTAGCATGATCAATGCCATCATTAAGGGGCACAGTGGATTAAAGCCCAAAGAATCAACCAAAAGGTGAAGGTCAGATGAAGCAATTATTTTCTCCGAGGAGGATGCAGAGGGGATCTAGTTTTTATATAATGATGTGGTAGTTATATCTTTAAATATTACAAACTATGATATACACCGCATCTCAGTAGATAATAAAAACTCAGCTGATGTATTGTTTTATGATGCATTCTCTAAAATAAAAATTTCTATAGATCAGCTAGATGGGCTAGATTACCCCCTCGTAGGTTTCACTGAGATGCCATATCAGTCGAAGGGATCATTATCTTGTCAGTCACGACTGGACGGGAGCTCCAACAGTCCACTATCAATATTGATTTTTTGGTCGTCGAATCACCCTTGGCATATAATGCTATCTTAGGGCAACTGAGGCTGAATAACCTAAGAATCATGATATCGACCTATCATTTGTTGATGAATGAAAGGGTCATTACCCTGCCAATCATGACTGGACAGGAGCTCCAACAGTCTACTATCAATATCAATTTTTTGATCATCAGAGAACCCTCGGCATATAATGCTATCTTGGGGTGACTGAGGCCCAAGTAGATTTAGGACCGTGGTATCGATCTATCATTTGTTGATGAAGTTTCTGACTAGGCACGGGATCAAAGAGGTCCATGGAGATCAGGCACTAGCTCGGCATTATAAAACCGCCCTCCAAGAAGCAAAATCACCTACCACTCTTCCTATTGAGGGGCTAGACACCCACGATGAGCTCACTGAAGAGTAAGGGGAGCTAATGGAGGATCTCGTGATGATTCTACTGAATGATGGAAACGAGGGGCACATGATTTGGATAGCATGAACCTAAATAAGGTAATCCGAAATCAATTAACTTTTTTTTTATGGAAAAACACAAATATCTTTGTCTGATCGACTGCAAACATGTCTGAGATCGATCTAAAAGTTATAGTGCATTGGCTAAGCATGGACCCTCTGCACCGACCCATCAAGCAGAAGAACTAGAGCTTCACTCTGGAGTGATAAAAAACTATTACCGAAGAGGCAGACAAGCTGATCTGTGCTAGTTTCATCAAGAAAGTGACTTATCCAGATTGGCTCATAAATATCATCTTTGTAAAGAAGGCGAACAGGACATGGTAGATCTGCATAGACTCTACTAACCTAAACAAAGTCTATCCAAAGGACAACTGCCCCCTACCTCATATAGATCAATTGGTGGATCCGACATCGGACCATGAGCTCCTCACCTTTATCGATGCTTTCTTCAGCTATAATCAAATATGGATAGCATCCGAAGATAAGGAAAAAACTATTTTATAACTGATCGAGATCTTTTCTATCAGACAGTCATGCCCTTTGATCTGAAAAATATAGGTTCCACCTACCAACGATAGGTAAATAAAATTTTCAAGGAACAGATCAGTTGAAATATGATGTATGTGGATGACATGCTGGTCAAGAGCCAGACATCAGGGAACTACACCGTCAACCTCAGAAAAACTTTCACCACTCTCCACAATTACCAAATGAAGTTGAATCAATGAAAATGTGCCTTTAAAGTCACCTCCAGAAAAATTTTTGGCTTCATAGTCTCACACAGAGGTATTAAGGCCAACCCAGAAAAGATCAAGGCCATACAAAAAATGAGTCCTCTGAGATTTATAAAAGAGATCCAGTGCTTGACAAAAAAGGTAGCCACTCTCAATCGATTTGTCTCCAGATTGATAGAGCATTACCTCCCCTTCTTCAAGATCTTGAAACAACCAATGGACTTCAAATGAACAGAAGAAAGCCAATAAGCATTCAAAGAACTAAGGAGTTACCTCAATTCGCCACCACTTCTTGGCAAGCCAGAGCCAGATGAGGAATTGTACCTCTACTTGGCATTCTCCTCAACTGCAATAAGCTCGGTGCTTATCCGTGAAGAAGGAAAGATTCAATGACAAATCTACTATATCAATAAGACCCTTCACGATGCGGAGATTAGGTATATGAGGCTCGAAAAGCTGATCTATGCCCTCATCAACTCAGTCCAAAAGCTCCGACCCTATTTTCAAGCCCACACCATAGTGCTTTTGATTGACCAGCCTTTGAAGCTAGACTTGCATCAGCCAGACACGATTGATCAGATGGCAAAGTGGGCAATTGAGGTAATTGAGTTTGATGAGAAATTCGGACCTTACCCCTCTATCAAGACATAAGTGTTAGCAAATTTTATTTTGGAATGTACAATTTCAAAAGAAATCACTAAGGAAGACGAGCAAGTAAAAGAAATCTACCCGAAGAAGAACCCAAGGAGTTATGGGTCATGCATGTAGATGGGTCATCAAACTCCATTGAGTCAGGAGCAAGTTTGATCCTTACTGGACTAGAAGGAACTATCACAGAATATGTTTTGCCCTTTGAGTTTCCAACCACCAATAATAAGATCGAGTATAAAGCTCTTACCATCGGGCTGAAAATTACAAAATAACTTGGGGTACATGAGCTAAAAATCTACAGTGACTTCCAACTCGTGATCGAACAAGTTAGAGGGGACTATGAGGCTTGAGATAAAAACATGAAGAGATACTTGTAGAAGGTAAAGGATCTAATCTCTATATTCATCAGTTTTGATATTTGGCAGGTACCAAGGTCGGAGAACTCCAAAGCAGACCTGCTATCTAAGTTGGCAACTTCGGCACTAGGAGACCTACCCAAGTGATCCTTCTTTGAAGTTGTGAAAGAGCCCAGCATCAGAGAGCCCATTTCGGTCTTGCAAGTTGATAGCAAGCCAAGCTAGATAGACCCATTGGTCCATTTCTTCAAGGATGGGATGTGTTGCCCAGCTATGCAACCCAAGAGAGAGGAGGGGTGAATTGGATTTTTAAAAATTTAACGTTAATTTAGAACTATGAGGATTAAATAACAATGAGCAGGATATATGTAGAGAGTGATTTAAGCAAGGTGTAGAAATTAGATACAAGAGTACCAGAAGAAAAAGAAAATAAGATAGAGAACAAGTAAGCACACCATAAACAATCAAGATTTATAGTGGTTCGGTGCCAACCTTGCACCTACATCCACTCTCTAAGCTCCTACTTGAAAATTTAAATCCACTAAACCGTATTCAATAAGAATACAATGTCAGTACCTCCAACTCTAGCTATCTCAAGCTAGAACACTTATTTTTCAGATACAAGCCAATCCAATACAATCTGATTCAAGGTTTGGATCAACTTTTCTACGTTTTAGAATCTTTTCAAAACTAAAGATCAACTCAAAAACAGAGTATAACAGTTAATCACACGAAAATATAAATGTAGCTCCTTTAATGAGCAAATAAAGCTTTAAATACACTTTACACAATAATGAAGAAGCTTTTCTGATTCTCCTCAAGGTTGTTGAAGACTTGAATGAGCTTTTGAGGGATTAGTGAACTTGAAATGAAAGCTTCTTTAACTTCAAGAAGGCTCTTTGCTTAGGGCTGAAATGAATGCTTAAAAAACCTTCTTTATTCCCTCCTTTAAGTGCCTTTTATAGCTTCAAATGATGGTGGAGAGTGATCTAGATAGTTTTAGAGCCATTGGAGATCATTAAATGAGCATTAAATACGCCAAATGAGCTGAAAAACTAGCCGTTATGGAGTTTTTTCATCGCAGGGGTCGACTCATACACATGAGTCGACTCATGGGGTCGACTTCTGTGGTACAGAATAAAAAATGATTATTCTATAATTTTGACGTACACAGTAACAGAGATTGACTCATAGAGTCGATTCATGGACAGGAGTCGACTCATGGGGTTGACTCAATTGGATGTGCCAGCCAAAAAATAGCATGCCGTTCAGCCCCATTTGACATGAGTCGACTCATGGGATCGACTCAATTTTATAAATATTATTTTCTTTCAAAATATACATCTAAAAAGTATAAAAAATTTTTCAATAGATCATAAATCTTCTGTTCTTACTCTTAAGGCTTTCGAGTTAGGACTTGATGAAATTATGATTTTATCTCTGAAAAATAATAAATCTTTTTTCAAATCAAAATCATTAGTAACCCCCTCAAATACTTTGTAATCATCAAAATCAATTCAAGGAGCAACAATCTCTCCCTTTTTGATGATGACAAAATACTTGAGCAAAAGCAGAGTATAACATATATAAGACATTGAACATGAATTTCAAATTTATGAAAATACATTACTTAAACATCATAGCCAGTTATTTGAATGAAATGCATCATGAGTAGTTTGAAGATCAATTTAAAATTTGCTTATTAGATTATTTGCTTGAAAAATTACTGACAATTTTGGTTCTTTGACATATTTGCTTTAACAATTTTGCTTATTGCTCTCGATTCTATTTCTCTATTGCTTATTGCTCGATCTCGATTTTTGATTCTCTACTCTTCCTTTTTGATAGCATCAATTAAGATCTTAAAAAATTTTGAAGAGAGAAAAAAAAGAATAACATAAAGGACATATTTTCTTTACTCCTCCTTTTTGATAGCATATTTTATTTCTCTACTCCCCCTCTTTCATTGTTTATTTCTCTACTCTCCCTTACTATAGCAATTATAAAAGATATATCAATTTGCTCATTTAGAAGATATTGCTATTCATGATATTTCATCACACATATATGAGTCATTTTTCATATCTTATAATTAAAATATTTTAATTGATCCCATTCATAAATATTAATCCAAAGACATTCATTGAAATTCAAAGCATAAAAAATGTAAATATCAAAATGTGACTGAATACATTAAGTCAAAATACATGGATCATACAAAAATCATAGATAACAACTATCCAAGAGTCAATCAGCCAACAAAATACAAAAGCCATAAAATAGATCCTAGATAAAAATAAAAAAAAAGATTAACTATTCTAGATCTAATAGATATCATGGCTAGAGGGATTAGAATCTGAAGAGTTAGAGATATGATGAGGAGATGTAGGATCAAATCCACGGGCACGACCTCGACCACGTCTGTCTCGGCCACAAGTAGAAGTACCGATACGAGTAGAGGAACGAGAGGATCCTGGAGCCTGAGAAGCTACAGACTGTGCTAGAAGAGAAAGTCTGATGGTGTCCAAAAAATCCAAGGCCCTCGACACAGACTGCATCAGGGTACTAAACTGAGTAGAGGTAGTCTCACTGGAGCCCCTGATCTCTCTTCTCAAAAAGTCAAATCTACTTTCTAAAACTCCTCAAAGTCTAGCCGCCTTTGCAGATAGATTGGAGACCTCTGTGATGTCCTCATGCAGCTGGAGATGGGCTAAAACTAATACTTGCCTCTGCAAATCTAGAACTCTATCCGTCAGTCTTAGAACACATCCCTCAAGCTCCTCAAGTCATACGAACTGAGCTGTGAGCATCTAAAAAATAGTAGAGATATGAGGGACCAAAGTCTGGTCTGAGTCATCATGAGATGTCGACCTCTGAGCAAAGACTGAGGTGGCAAACTGCTGAGATAAAATGGAGGCAACACGCTGGAACATCAGCTCAATCTGATCATCTACAAGTCTGAACTCTGAAGGATGTACCCTACTCCCTGACTGTAGAACTGAAGCATGCCTCCTCACTGACTCTGAGGGACCAGCCTCATAATCATATATGAACTGAATATCAGAAGATGCTCTGTGATCACGAAGAGGTGAAGACGGTCCTTCTTCCTCTGCTCTCTCCTCAACATCTTTTGACCAACCACCATCAGTCTTTGAAAAATCCATACGGTGCAGTGTGTGGCAGTTGATGGTGTCAGAATGAGACACCCTAGTAACTGCCTCCCTTTCAAAATTGACTCTGAACCTCCTAAAGATCAGGATGAGTGTCATACCATAAGGCAAGTGAGCCTTAGACCTATTCAGGATTTCCCTCGTGGCCTCAAATATTAAAGCAGGAAGGTTCAAGGGGGTCTCAGTGATCACATGGTACATGATGCAAATGTCCCTACCAGATAGGAGGTCATGTCTGCCACTCCTAGGGACAAACAATTTGGTTACCATGTGATGTAACAGCCTCATCTCAATAGAAAAAATTTTTGCTTCTAATTTATTCAAATTTTTAGTAAAAGTTCTTTCTAAAATAACATTAATTCCTTCTTCTTTGATTGGGAGTTCCATATTTGTATAGCCTTCACAAGGCAAGTGCAGAATTTATCCCAAATGCAAATGATCAAGAATAATATCAACACCTTTCACTATAGACTTTACTGTTCTATTGAAGTAACTTAAATTCAAATAAAATTATCTGACCAGATCAACATAAGTATTTTCTTTCAATAGACAGTAAAACTTTCATCCTTGAGTTTTAATCTTTGTTCCAATGGAGAACCCTTCTTTTTCAAAAAATTTGAAATCTATATTTTTTTCGGATTTCACTTTTTGATCAGAGAGGGATACCTTGCTTGGACTGATTGGAGACTATGTAGAAGCTGAAGCAAGATCTGGAGCTGGGATTGGAGCAGGATAGGGCTCGGCTGCCATTCTTTTTATGTGCACACTCTCTTCCAACCCGTGAACAGATTTTCTTCTTTGCAGTAGCTTCATTTTGGGAGCCATTTGGACACAAGAGACTTACTAGGAGCTTAAGAGACTAAATGAGAGGTAGAGAGAAAAGGATTTTAGAAAAAAAAAAATTGGAGAGGTAAATCACCCGTTTGGAGAAGAGGGGTTGAATCTAGGGCAAGCTCGAACCGCCCAAATGAGAAAGAAAAAGGAGTGAAAGTTGGTTCCTTAATAGACGATTTGAAGGGTGAAGATTGGTGGGAAGAGGGATTTTGAGAGAAACCTTCGGTTTAAGAGAAAAGAGAGGAAGAGCTTTCGTTCAATGGGAGAAAGAAGAAGAAGGGTAAGGTCGGCTCAACGAAAAATTTCTCAATAAAAAGAGAGCACCCAAAGAATTTTGTCAAAAATTACAAGTTTACCCTAGGGTCAACCCTGGAGGTCGACTTATGGTATGAAAAAATTCAAAAGAATGATGAAAAAATTTCAAAAAAATTTAAAACTTTGAAAGAAAAGTGTTTACCCAGAGATTAATCATGTGAAGGATAGTTTTGAGCTTTTGAGCTTTAAGAAAAAAAATGAGAATTGAGCTCAACAAATTTGGTTCCATGAATTTTTGGTATTAAGAACTTGAAATCAGAGAGATACTTAAGCTGATGGATCAAGGATTCCTAGTTTTCTTCTAATTTTATAAAATCTATCTTCACTTAAGACCTTGGTAAAGATGTCAGCCAATTATTTTTTAGTACAAACATAATCAAGAATTATATCTTTATTTAGGACATGTTCTCTTATGAAATGATATCTAATTTCAATATGTTTTGATCTAGAATGCTGAATTGAATTTTTAGTTAGATTTATAGCACTAGTGTTATCACATCTTATGGAAGTTTTATTAAGTTTGATGCCAAAATCCTCAAGTTGTTGCTTAATCTATAAGATTTAAGCACAACAACTTCCGACTGTAAGGTATTCGACCTCGACTGTAGACAGTGCCATCGAATTTTGCTTTTTGCTAAACCAAGAGATAAAGTTAACTCTAAAAAATTGGCAAGTTCCACTAGTACTTTTTCTATCTAATCTACATCCAGCAAAATCGGCATCTGAATATCTTGTTAAGTCAATTGATGAGTCCTTAGAATACCATAGTTCTAGAGTTTGTGTACCATTTAAATATCTAAGGATTTTTTTAACTGCATTCAAGTGTGATTCTTTTAAATTTGATTGAAAGTGAGTACAAAGATATACACTAAACATAATATCTGGTCTACTAACAGTTAAATACAATAGAGAACTAATCATGCCTCTATAAAATTTTAAGTCTATATTTTTACCTCCTTCATCCTTGTTAAGCTTACATGATGGGCTCATGGGTGTACCAATTACTTTGGAACCCTCCATTCCAAATCTTTTGAGTAGTTCTCTTGTATATTTGCTTTGAGTAATGGAGATTCCTTCCTTTGTTTGTTTGATTTGGAGTTCGAAGAAGAATGTAAGTTCTTCCATCATACTCATCTCGAACTCCTCCTGCATGAGCTTAGCAAAATCTTGACAAAGAGTTTCATTAGTAGATCCAAAAATAATGTCATCAACGTATATTTGTATAACTAAGATATCATCTTGATTTCTTTTAATGAAAAGAGTTGTGTCTACATTTTCTCTTGAAAAATCATTATTAAGCAGAAATTTACTTAGCCTTTCATACCAAGCCCTAGGTGCTTGTTTCAAATCATATAATGCTTTGTTTAATTTAAAAATATAATTAAAAAAAGTATGATTTTTAAAATCGAAAGGTTGTTCTACATAAACTTCTTCAACAATATATCCATTTAGAAAAGTACTTTTGATATCCATTTGGAATAACTTAAAATTCATAAAGCAAACATATACAAGTAAAAGTCTAATTGCTTCTAATCTAGCAAAAGATGCAAAGGTCTCATCAAAATCAATTTCTTCTTCTTGATTATAACCCTTTACAACCAATCTTGCTTTATTCTTAATTATATTTTTATGTTCATCCAGTTTATTTCTATATACCCATTTTGTGTCAATTACTGAATAATTTTTAGGTCTTGATACTAAAGTCCATACATTATTTCTTTCGAATTGATTAAGTTCTTCTTGCATTGCATTTATCCAATTATAATCTTTTTTAGCTTCATCTATGATTTTAGGTTCAAAATGAGAAACAAATACAAAATGATTGTATGCATCTCTAAGAGAGGAACGAGTTCTTACTCCATATGTAGGATCACCAATGATCAATTCTTTGGGATGATTATGATCATACTTCCATTCTTTAAGTAGATCATTTGAGCCTTAAGGTTGTTCTTGTTGTTCTTCACCTTCATCCTCTTATTTGTTTTCATGTTCTTCTTTATTTTGAATTATTGAGTCTTTTAGGGTGATCTCCTTCATCCCTTCTATAAGAGGATCTGCATCATCAATACCTTCATTCTTCCTTGAAAAAAGATCATTAGTTTCATCAAAAATAATATATATTAACTCCTCTACTACTAAAGTTCTTTTATTGAAAACTCTAAAAGCTTTGCTAGAACATGAGTAATCAAGAAAAATAATTTTATCAAATTTTGCATCAAATTTTTCTAGTCTTTGTTTACCATTATTCAAAACAAAATATCGGCAACCAAAAATATGAAAATATGTAATGTTTGATTTTTTTTCTTTCCAAAGCTCATAGAGAGTATTCTTTAAAATTGGTCTAATTAAAGCATGATTTAATATGTAACATACCATGTTAATTGCTTCCACCCAAAAATATATTGGGAGGTTGCTTTCATATAGTATGGTACGGGCCATTTTTTTGAGGGTTCTATTTTTTTTTCTACTACCCCATTTTGTTGAGGTGTCCTAAGTACTGAAAAGTTATGGTCAATACCTTTTTCATCACAAATTTTTTCAAAATCTTGATTTTTAAATTTGGTTTCATGATCACTTCGAATATTTTGAATTGAAAAATTTTTTTTATTAGTGACTTTTCGATAAAATTTTGAGAACACATGAAAAGTTTCATCCTTATGTGCCAAAAAGAAGATCCATGTAAAACGAGAGAAATCATCAATAATCACAAAGCCATATCATTTTTCACCTAGACTAGTAGTTCTAGTGGGTCCAAATAAATCCATGTGCAATAATTCTAATGGCCTAGAAGTTGAAATAATATTTTTAGATTTGAAAGATACTTTTGTTTGTTTTTCTAATTGACATGCATCACAAATTCTATCCTTTTCAAAATTTAATTTAGGTAAACCGGTAACCAATTCCTTTTTAATAAGTTTTGAAAGTGAATACATGCTAATATGTGCAAGCCTACGGTGCTAAAGTCAACTAGTCTCATTAATTTTGGCATTCAAGGCTACTAGGCATTGCATATTTATCTTGAAAAGATCATTCAAATCTATCATATAAATATTACCATATCTATGCCCAACAAATTTAGTACCTTCTTCATTGGGACTAGTTACTATGCATAATGAAGATTCAAAAATAATTTTGTACCTTTTATCACAAAATTGACTAATGCTCAATAGATTATATTTCAAACCATCTACTAACAAAATATTTTCAATATGCTTGGAGGGAGTGATACCAATATTGCCTATACCGATGATTTTTTCTTTGTTATTATCTCCAAAGATGACTATCCCTCCATCTTTTACATCAAGTGTGATGAATTAGAATTCATTATCGATCATGTGTCTTAAGCACCCACTATCAAGATACTATTTTTAATTTGTTCCTTGGGATGCAAGACACACCTGCATGCAAAAATCAAGTTTTCACTTTAGGTACCCAAGTTTTCTTAGATCCTCTTTGGTTAGTCACAATGGTTCCTTTTGGAACCCATATTTTTTTCACATTAAAATTTTCAGATTTGTTAGAGAAATAAGTATAGGATTTGTGTCCTACTATACCACATTTAAAGTAAGTAGTATTTGAAAACTTGTTGCTTGATGAGTTCGCATAGATATTTTTCAAGAAGTTTCGTTTCTTTAAAGGGTTGTAGCCAAGACCGACTTTATCATAAATAGCCTTTTGATTATCACGTATCATTTGAAGTTTATTTAAACTTAAAGTAAACTTTTCAACCATTGGTTTTAACTTGACAATCTCATTTTTTAAGTTCATATTTTTTTGAGACAAGATTGATTTTTTATTTGAAATAATCTCATTTTTTTTTAGTAAAGATTGATTCTTTGATTTCAATTCTTTGTTCTTTACCTCTAACTTCTTTAGTTCATCGATTAGATCATAAAATACTTCATGAAGTTCTTCAAAGGTAAAGTCATTAGGAGTTTCAGTATTTACCTCATTTTCATGTGTCATAAGGCATAAGTTGGCTTGTTCATTTGAATCCTCTTCTTCAAAGTTTAACTCATCACTTTCGCTCCATGTAGCCATCATAGCCTTTTTCTTATACTTCTTGGAACCCTTCTTAAGTTATGGATATTCAGACTTAAAGTGTCTCAGCTTCTTACATTCATAACAAATAAGGGGTTGCTCCTTATCCTTCTCTTTGCTATGTTCTCCTTTTGTAGGTGGTCTCTTCCTCATTCTTTGTCTTTTTTTCTTCAAAAACTTCTTAAAGTTTCTAGTAATGAGGGCCATTTCTTCATCCTGCTTTTCATTTTTTGTATCATCAGATTTCTCATCAAGTTGAGTAGTAAATTTGAAGGTGATTATCCTCTTCTTTTTGACATCTTCTTCTTGATATTGTTTCATGCTTAGCTCATGTGTCATTAGCGATCCTAGAAGCTCCTCCAAGGGTAAGATATTCAGATCTTTGACTTCTCGGATCGCGGTCACTTTGGCCTTCCAAGTCCTTGGTAAAGACCTAAGAATCTTTCTCACGAGATCACTGTTAGAATAAGACTTATCAAGACTTTTTAGACCATTAATAATATCAGTAAAATGAGTAAATATTTCAGTTATTGATTTATCATGCTCCATTTTAAAGAGTTTATATTTATGCACAAGCATGTTAATTTTTGATTCCTTCACTTGATTAGTTCCTTCATGAGTTACTTCTAATGTATCCCATATTTTTTTAGCTGACATGTATGTTGAAATATGATTAAATTCATTAGCATCTAGAGCATAATATAAAATATTCATAGCTTTTGCATTAAGTTGAGCCATTTTTTTATCAACCTCGTCCCATTCTTTTTCGAGTTTGGTTAATTCTACACCATCAATTATTTTAGTGGGTGTATGTAGTCCCTTTACTATGATACTCTATATATCATAGTCAAGTACTTGAATAAAAATTTTTATCCGAGCTTTTCAATAGGTATAATTTGATCCATTGAAAAGTAAAGGTCGGTTTGTGGACTATCCCTTGGCTAGTGAAGCACCAACTTGAGTTGCCATAGATCTTTAGCTCTTTGATGGTTAAATCAAAGTAGGACTAGAGCACCAGACTCTGATACCACTTGTTGCCCAGCTATGCAACCTAAGAGGGAGGGGTGAATTGGATTTTTAAAAATTTAACGTTAATTTAGAACTATGAGGATTAAATAACAATGAGCAGGATATATGTAGAGAGTGATTTAAGTAAGATGTAAAAATTAGATGCAAGAGTGCAAGAAAAAAAAGAAAATAAGATAGAGAACAAGTAAGCACACCACAAACAACCAAGATTTATAGTGGTTCAGTGCCAACCTTGCACCTACATCCACTCCCTAAGCTCCTACTTGAAAATTCAAATCCACTAAATCATATTTAACAAGAATACCACGTCGGTACCTCCGACTCTAGCTATTTCAAGCTAGAACACTTATTTTCTAGATACAAGTCAACTTAATACAATCCAATTCAAGGTTCATATCAATCTTTCCATATTTTGAAACCCTTTCAAAACTAAAGATCAACTCAAAAATAGAGTATAACAGTTAATCACATGAAAATATAAATATAGCTCCTTTAATGAGCAAATAAAGCTTTAAATATACTTTACACAATAATGAAGAAGCTTTTCTGATTCTCCTCAAAGTTGTTGAAGACTTGAATGAGCTCTTGAGGGATTGGTGAACTTGAAATGAAAGCTTCTTTAACTTCAAGAAGGCTCTTTGCTTAGGGCTGAAATGAATGCTTGAAAAATCTTCTTTATTCCCTCCTTTAAGTGCCTTTTAGAGCTTCAAATAATGATGGAGAGTGATATGGATAGTTTTAGAGCTGTTGGAGATCATTAAATGAGCATTAAATGTATCAAAACGAGCTGAAAAACTAGCCGTTATGGAGTTTTTCCATCGCAGGGGTCGACTCACAGGGTCGACTCATCACATGAGTCGACTCATGGGGTCGACTTCTGTGGCACAGAATAAAAAATGATTATTCTGTAATTTTGGTGTGCACAGCAATAGAGGTCAACTCATAGGGTCAACTCATGCACAGGAGTCGACTCATGGGGTCGACTCAATTGGATGTGCCAGTCAAAAAACAGCATGCCGTTCAGTCTCATTTGACATAAGGTCGACTCAATTTTATAAATATTATTTTTTTTCAAAATATAAATCCAAAAAGTATAAAATTTCTTTCAATAGATCACAAATCTTCTATTCTTGCTCTTGAGGCTTTCGAGTTAAGACTTAATGAAATTATGATTTTATCCCTGAAAAATAATAAACTTTTTTCTAAGCCAAAATCATTAGTAACCCCCTTAAATACTTTGTAATCATCAAAATCAATTTAAGAAGCAACAGGATGTTATTATTAGATCTAAAGGAGGCTCGAAAACTTAGAAACCAGGCATCCTGCTATGTCTTTTTCAAAGACAAGTTGTATAGAAGGTACTTTTCTTCTTTGCTTCTCAAATATTTGTGCCCCTCCGAAGTTGATTATGTCTTATGAGAGGTGCACGAAGGGATATGCGAGAATCATCTGGGGGGCAGATCACTGGCCTATAAAGTGCTCTAACAGAGATATTACTTATTGGATATTGACATCACATGACGACAGGTATGCATTTAAAAATTTTAAAAATTTTATACAAAGTCAAATACAGTGAAAATAAAAATTTTTATATTACTTCAATATCGTTCTAAGACAACCGTTCAACATAACATTCTACCATTATGTCAAGATAATCTTATATCAGAATGATATTAAAATAATTTTTAATTAGATCTAATCTAATCTAACATATGTAAAGAGATCATATCTCAAAATAAAATCGAGGCATCATCATTAAATCAAGATTAAAGATCTAAAGAAAATCTAAATTTTATACCTTTGCATGGATAGATCTTCACCATGATTTGATGGTCCATGGATATCTTCGAGATTCTATCATAGTTGCACAAGTGTCCGACCTCTATAAGTATCCATTGAGACTGATCTGAATCGGAGGACTCGATCTCACCGGGATGCTAGCTTTTTTATAGAGATTGCTCTCTGGATTGTCGAATCGATTTGAGTTTTTAATTCACTTCTCAAAAAAATCAAACAGATCTATAGGAGAAAAATAAAATTAGATCACATCTAATTTTTTATTTCATTTTTTCTCTTTTTAAGAGAAAAATCAAAGATCTATTAAAGAATATAAGAGATCTAATATCTTTCCCTTCTTTTCTTGTCCAACTCTTGGACTAGATTTAGGAAAGGGAGAGAAAAATTTTATGTCCATCGTATGGACCAAGAAGGACTAAAAAAAATCAGATCAAATTTGATTTTATGTCCAACCTTTGGACATCTATGAAGTAGAGGATGATGGAGATATATCCAACTCTTGGACACAAGAGAGAGGGAGAGAGGTTATCTTCAACAACTAACCATTGGTTGTAAGAAAGAAGAGATAGGGAGAAGCGGGCGTCAACCACCTTGAAGACCCTTGATTTCCTTACACCAAACAAACTTGGGTGTCCCTCCTCTTTCACGTATTTTTCCTCTCATATAGAGCATCAAAGATAGATCTTATCTCATAACGGAGGCGCCCCATATTATCCTTTATTTAAACATAACCACCTAGGGTTAGTTAAGAATAGAGTTAGAAGGAAATAGGACTGTCCCTTTATGTGGCTGCCCCACCTAACTCTTCCCAATATTTCTCCATGCCTAAACTAAGAAAAGGCACCATAAAATAAAGGAAGAGTTTTTCTTAGGCATGTTCTTCTCTTTTGACTTGGATCCCGTCCTAGTCCAAGCCAAACACTTGGATATATTAGGTCAAACTTAATCTAAATAGGTTTGGATCAAATATTTATTAAATCTAATCCTATTAGAATTATTAAAACTGATTTGAGTCAAACTCAAATTAAATCTAATTAAATTAAATCTGATTTAATTTGATTAGGACCCAATCCAAATCTTGGTTGGAGTCCAATTTAGCTTGGGTTTCATCATAGATCAAGTCCAATCTCATTAGACTAATAAAATCCAATCCAAATCAAATTAAATTTAATTTAATTTGACTAGAACCCAATCTCATTATTTGATTAAATCAAATAATATGCAATAATTATAATTTGACAGAGTCCCAGTCCAATGAGACTCTTTTCGATCCTCCTATAATGTACTAACTCTTAGTAAGTCTCAGTCCTTTTGTGATTTGAAATCATGATTCATCAATTCGATCAATTAGATCTCTTGTTGCTCCTTGGATTAATTTTGATGATTACAAAGCATTTGAAGGGGTACTAATGATTTTCGCTTGAAAAAGACTTATTGCTCTTCAGGGGCAAAATCGTAATTTTACCAAATCCTGATTTGAAAGCATCAAGTGATAGAACAAAAGATTTGTGATCCATGGATGAAAATTTTATTATTTTTGAACTTGTATTTTGAAAGATATGCATGTTTGAAAAATATGAGTCGACCCATGAGTCGACTCATGGCACATGAGATGATTGGCACGCTGAATTCTTGGCCGACACAAACTTGGCACACCTTGTGAGTCGACCCATGAGTCGACCCCCAAGGCATGAGTCGACCCATGAGTCGACCTCTGCGGGTTTTAGGCCAATTTTACAGAACCTTGCTTCCCGTTTGATTTTCTGATGTTCTTCCACAGAGGTCGACTCAGTCGACCCATGAGTCGACCCCCAGGCATGAGTCGATCTATGAGTCGACCCCTGTGACGGGATTATTCCGTAACGGCTAGTTTTTAACCCATTTTAAGTACTTTTAATGCTCATTTAATGAGGTCTAACGGCTCTATTTCAGCCCAAAATATTTTTCACTATTTCTTGAAGCTATAAAAGGGACAAATAGGTGGGAATCATTAAGAAGAGAGATTTTGAAAAAGAGATTTCAAGCAAACTTTTCAGTCCTAAACAAAAGCTCACTCAAATCATTCAAGAAGCCTTTAATCCAAGCTCATCAACTCCTCAAGTGCACATTCAAGTCTCCAACCACCTTGAGAAAATCAAAAAGAGTCTTCTTCCCTTTGAGTAAAGTGTATTTAAAGCATCATACGCTCATTAAAGGAGCTTTCTTTGTACTTACTTGTGCTATTCATTGTTATACTTTGTTTGAGTTATTGTTTTTATTTTGGAAGGATTCCAAAATAAGGGAAGGTTGATCTGAATCTTGAATCGGAGTGTATTGGATTGGCTTGTACCTGAAAAACAAGTGGACTAGCTTGGAATAGCTAGAGTCAGAGTTTCTGACGTTTGTATTCGGGTTGAATACAAGATTAGTGGATTGGAATTCTCAAGTAGGAGCTTGGGGAGTGGATGTAGGTGCAAGGTTGGCACCAAACCACTATAAATCCTTTTGTTTGTGTTGTGCCTAATTGTTCTTCTTTAACTCTCCATTATTCTCATGAATTCTTGCTTTTAGCCATTAGTCTTGAATTAACTTTACTCTCTCTAGTTATTTAGCTATTGTCAAATATTTTTCATAAGACATAAGTTAAGCTTAAAATTTTTAGAAACCCAATTCACCCCCCCTCTTGGGTTGCATAGCTGGGCAACAAGTGGTATCAGAGCCCGATGCTCTAACCCTACTTTGATCTAATCAATCAAAGAGCCAAAGATCTATGACAACTCAAGTCGGTACTTCTCTAGCTGAGGGGCAATCCACTAACCGACCTCCACTTTTCAATGGGTCTAATTACACCTATTGGAAAGCTCGGATAAAAATATTCATTCAAGCACACGACTATGATATGTGGAGTATCATAGTGAACGGTCCTCACACACCCACTAAAATTATAGATGGTGTGGAATCAACCAAACCCGAGAAAGAATGGGATGAGGTTGATAAGAAAATGGCCCAATTAAATGCTAAAGCTATGAATGTTCTTTATTGTGCTCTTGATGCTAACGAATTTAATTACATTTCTACTTGTTCGTCTGCTAAAAAAATATGGGATAGGTTAGAAGTAACCCATGAAGGAACCAATCAAGTAAAGGATCCAAAATCAACATGCTTGTGCATAAATATGAATTGTTTAAAATGGAGCATGATGAGTCCATAACTGAAATATTTACTCGCTTTACTGATATTATAAATGATTTAAAGAGTCTTGATAAGTCCTATACTAACAGTGAGCTTGTAAGAAAGATTCTCAGGTCCTTACCAAGAACTTGGAAAGCCAAAGTGACCGCCATCCAAGAAGCCAAGGACTTGAATATTCTACCCTTGGAAGAGCTTCTTGGATCATTGATGACTCATGAGCTGAGCATGAAGCAACATCAAGAGGAAGAAGTCAAAAAGAAGAGAACAATTGCCCTCAAATCCACAGCTCCACCAGATGAAGAAACTGATGACACCGAAAATGAAGAGCAGGATGAAGAGTTGGCACTCATTATCCGAAGATTTAAGAAATTTTTGAGAAAAAGGAAACAAGGGATGAGGAAGAGGCCATTCACAAAAGGAGAACAGAGCAAAGAAAAGGATAAAGACCAACCCCTTATCTGCTATGAATGCAAGAAACCGGGACACTTCAAGTCCGAATGCCCACAACTGAAGAAGGGTCCCAAGAAGTACAAGAAGAAGGCCATGATGGTCACTTGGAGTGCGAGTGATGACTCAAGCTCCGAAGAGGAAGACTCGACTGAACAAGCCAACCTGTGCCTTATGGCACACGAAAATGAGGTAATTTTCGAAACTCCTAGTGACTTTACATTTGAAGAACTGCATGAAGCTTTTTGTGATTTAGTTGATGAACTAAAGAAACTAGGGATAAAGAACAAAGATCTAAAATTGAAAAATCAATCTTTATTGAAACAAAATGAAAGCATTTCAATTGAAAAATCCACCCTGCTTCAAGAAAATCAAAGTTTAAAGAATGAAATTACCAAGTTAAAACCATTAGTTGAAAAATTCATCTTGAGTTCAAATAAACTTAATATGATTCTTGAAAATCAAAAGGCCGTGTATGATAAGGCTGGACTTGGCTATAACCCCTTGAAGAAACAAAAGTATCTAAAAAATATTTATGTAAACTCTTTAAGTAACAAGTCTTCTAATATTACTTGCTTCAAATGTGGTAGAGTAGGATATAAGTCATACACTTGCTTCTCTAACAAGTCTGCAAACTCAAATATAAAGAAAATATGGGTTCCAAAAGGAACCATTATGACTAACCAAAAAGGACCCAAGAAAGCTTGGGTACCTAAAACAAAAACTTGACTTTTGCTTGCAGGTGTGTCTAGCATCCCAAGGAGGAAACAGGAAATGATATCTTTGTTGGAAAATGTGTCCAAAAAAGCCAATCGTCAAGCTGTTGACGGTTGAGCAACCAAGTATTGTAATTGATTTGTTAATAAATAAAATATATTTGATATTTTCATCATAAGCTTTCATCTTCTAATGAACTCCGTTGTTATGATGAAGTCCTTAGGACTATTTAAGTTCGATAAAGAGAGGATTTATCGATTAGTCCTTAAAACTGTTCACGACCAAATGATAAGCTGTTAATAAGGACGACAGCTTCTATCGAGTATAGGTCGCTGTAGGCCATATGGGTTGGTTGTCTTCTTAACCAAGGAGTGTGGAGACACTGGTATGGCATGCAGGTGAGATGTAAGGATACATCATCATTGAACGTGACCAACTTCAGAGTATTCTGCTGTCGAGAATATCTCTGATGGGATATAGGTATAAGTGTCCCTTAAACCTGAGATCGCCTCAGTGACTTGCAAGCAACTCACTGTGCTTTGATACTGGACTAACTGAATTTCTAATTCAGAGACGGAAGGCTTCTGGGCACAGTCAAGTACTTGCGAAGTCAGAGTATGATCGAGATGGGATTGACCACTCCAAGAGTTAGAGAAAAATGAGTCGCTGTATTTCAATTTAGCAAAACCTTGGCCAGGATAATCCATCAGATAGATTTGATATTTTGAAATACAATGTGGACAACCTGATCAGAGTTGACAGTTAAACTCTGGGGTGTCCTATGATCATTTTGGTCAAGGGGATGAATTATATGAAAACTATATCCGCATGGGTTCTAAGGATGTTGTTCTACACATTCGACCTATCCGGTCGTCGGGTACCATTGCTAGATGGTCACTTCGATTGGTATAAAAATTTATTCCTATGCTACCACCTTAGGTTCAGATCTATGAGGTCACACACATTAGAGTTCATGATCCGATCAGATGGTTGATCAACGATTAAGAATCGTTCTAAGGTTAAATGATCAATACGATTAACATTTAACCCAGTGCAAGTGTTGCAGGAGGATCTATTAGCAATTCGATTGCTGATTGGCTTAATTTGATTAAGCCAATGGGCTGAGATTAAGTCTAATTAAATATGATTTAATTAGATTTAGTTTGGACTTGATTGGATCATGTCCAATTGATTTATTGGATAAGCCAAGTGCAAGGAAAAACTAGTCCTAGTTCAACTAGGACTTGGGTCAATCTAATTTCTAATTTGATTAGAAAATTAAATCAGATTTAAATCTAATTTAATTTGATTAAATTAGGTTTTTAATTGGGTTAAGATCTATTTTAATTATATTGATCTAATTTTGATTTGATTTGGTTTGGAAAATCAAATTAAAACAAGTCATAAGACAGAATCCTAGTAAGACTAGGATTCCACCTTGCGCCACATAAGCCTTCTCCACGCCCTCTCTCTTATTCAATGCCCATCTCCACTTATTTTGTGTGATAAAAGCCCTCTCCCAGATCTCTCCCACATTCACAAAAGGTCTCCTCTCTTCTTTCTTACATGGAAGGTGGTTTGGATCAAATCTAAAAGGAATAAGTTTGGATTTCGAATTCTATGAGATAGAGTTTTAGAAATCCAAAACTCTTTCAATTTTGCACCGAATTTATCCAAATTTTTTTTGAAATTTTTGTGGATTTTAGGGTATATATTGTGCACCATTTTCTAGTAATCTATGTATAAAAATATGAAGGAGGTGCTCAAGAGTTGGGCGTCCCTTAACTTGCCATGTTTGGATAAGCCTTGACTAGGTGTTTGACCTAGACAAGGACTCTATCATATCTCTCTATATAAGATGAGTTTTTTTATGAAATTTTAGGTGAAGTCAGAGATTTGATATACCTTTGTTCCATCCAAAAATTAGAGAGAAATACCTTTGGGTCGTGGAGATATAAAAGACACAAGTTTGGGTGTCTAGAGAGAAAAATGTGAAGAAGAAGAGGGTCTTCTTCTAGGATTTTTGTTTTCATATCTTTCCTCCCTCCATCTTGAGTTTCTTGAGAGCGTCTCAGATCTAAAACTCCTCCTTCTAATTTCTATCTTTGGAAGAGTCCAAATCAAGAAGAAGGAGGCACCTGATCAACCATCAAAGAAGAATCAGCGCAGTACTAGCATACTGTGCTGATTTTCTGAAGCAGGACTTCTGATCGAGATTCGTGGGCTCGTGTGGACGACTCCTAGAGGCCGGACATGTGTACGGCTTGCAACATCATCCTTAAGCCCGAATCAGCGATGTTAGAGCATCTAACTTGCAAGGTAATAGATCTGATCTATTGTTTAATACATACATTAGATGTGGTATAAAAACATGTTGATATGATCAACATGTAGTTCATGCTATATTTATATATTTTAATTTATGATTTAATGCTATGTAATAATCATGTAATAGGATCTTAGATCTAGAGATTCTCTGATTTTAAAAAATAAATTTTGATTTATTTTAGTCTTCCGCTGTATGATCTTGAAAGAGTTTCAAGATCTAACCCTGAAATCCTAGATCTGATTTCTATAATTGGTATCAGAGCCCAGGTTCTTTATTACATGATTATTTATACATGCTTAGATTATTTCTTAGATTAGATCTAATTTATAATCTAATTTTTAAATCTGAAATTAAAATTTTAGATCAATCACGAACTGCAAGGTTGTCCTGCTGTAAGGTTTACCCCTTACAGTGCAAAGGTTGTCCTAGTTCGTGTAGATCTATCTTTAATCATAAATTTATGAGATATGATCTAGATTAAATTTATGATTTATTAGATTTAAAAGGTGTTTAAATCTGAAATAAAATCTCTTTGTTAATAATTTTTGTGCAAAGAAATTGTTTAAAGTTGAAACTGTTTCAATTACATGAACCTGTTTAGATTAGATCTAAAGTAGTTTCATGTTTATTTCACTTGTATCTTGATTATGAATCAAATATGCAATATGGTTGGTAGAATAATATTGTAAAATTATTTTACAAATATGAAAATTATTTTTTGAAAAGCCAAACCCAACCCTCAGCCCAAAACTTAATTAAGAATTAAGAAGTTGTTTGATTAGGTTCTAGGATTGTGAATTGAAGAACCTAAGACACAAACCATAACACATTGGGTTAATGGGTTAGTAGGAATTAGGTCCATTAATTGGGTTAGACCTATGGTTAGATTGAAGATGGACTTAATTAGAGAATTGACTAAATCTAATCAATTGTTGTCTTAGATTAGGTCAAGGATTCTCTAGATCAATTACAATAGTTGTAGTTGGTCAAGTCCATGTCTTTAACGAGAACCAAATGGATTTGATTTTTGGCTAAGCGGTCTAGCACGAACTGTTAGGTTGATCTAATCGAAACTAATTAAACCAGTTGGTGTCTAAGGTAAACCAGACCGGTGGTTTTTAATTGGGAGCCCGCTTACCTGGCCATTTCTGATGGTGTCTAAGGCAAGCTTTGGCAGACCCTCCCACTGATCGAACTTACCTGGCCTCTTGGTGAAATTATATTTTGATCGGATCACTTGACTATTCGAGCTGACCCATGTCAGCTAGGTAAATCAGTGTGACTGATTTAGGTGCTCCTAGACCAGCCCTTTTAATGGTCTCCCTTAAGCTGACTTGGTGAAGCCAGTGGGAGGATCATGATAAGCTGGTTCATCTGACCTCATCCTCTATATTATTTAAATCCTCTAAAATTATTAGGTCCTTAAAATGATAAAGTTATGGAGATAACTGAGTCATAGCCTCCCATTAAGGTGTTTGATAATGAGTCCATTAACTCAATAATCATTGCAGACCCAAAGGCCTGGTGCTTGTTGACTAATGGAATTATCACTCATCATATGACGACTTGGAAGTGTCTCTTTAATGGTGGTTAGGTGAGCCAACCAAAGTTGGGCTTAATCATTCGTTGGTTAGATACACCAAGTATGATCATGTTAATGGTTGGACCTAACTGGATCCTTACAGTGGAGGCCAAAGCCTACTGATTAGGTTTCTGGGGCAAAATTAAAATTACTAAAAATTATTTAGAGAAATAATTGGTTATGAACCTACCCTTAGATGTACATGGGTTGGCCAACCAAAGTTGGGCTTGTGTGCAGTCTAAGTGGATTCTAGTACCCGCTAAGAAATTAGGGTAATTCCTCGAATTGGAAGTAGAGGCTACCAATTCGAATAAAATAGTGGGAGAAACCTTTTGATTAAAGTCCAAATCTTTAGGTTTAATGAATCAATTACTAATTAGGTTATGGTTCTCCTTTGTGCAAATATGGCCACTTCCCTATCGCTCCGATCATTGTTGGACAATGATAAGTTGGTGGGACCCAACTTCGATAGCTGGTACCGAAAGTTGAAGATAGTCCTGGAGCATGAACGGATCCTATATGTGATAATGGATCTTGCACCTGAGGAGCCAGCTGTCAATGCATATGGAACAGTCAGAGACACTTACCAGAAGTGGCTCAGTGACCGGACCACAGTGTGCTGTATCGTGCTAGCTGCCATGAGCGACGAGTTCAGTCGTAGATTCGAGACAGCTCAACCAAAGGACATGCTTCAAGTATTGGAGGATGCCTTTGGCACACCCGATGACGTAGAGAGGCACAAGACTAGTTGTGCCATCTTCAACGCCAAAATGCGGGATGATGCCTCTATCACTGATCATGTATTATACATGATCGAGTTGATGGAACGATTGAGCAAGCTTGACTTTCTCTTGCATGAGTAGCTTAGGAAAGATGCAATACTGAACTCGCTGCCCAAGTCTTATCTCCCATTCCTCACTCATTATAGAATGACAAAGCCTGAAGAGAACTACCACGGGTTACTGGGGTTGCTTCAGAACTTTGAGAAGGATCACCAACTCCTCAAGGAGTCGGTGAACTCAGTGGGAGGTTCATCTTTTGGTTCTCGACCTTTTGAGAAAGGAAAGAAGAACAAGAAGAAGAAAGTGAAGAAGGTGCATGTTCTAGCTGGGACATCAGTGCAGGGCCAGACCAAAAAGATCAAGCCTGATAAGAGTCTATTCTACTGGCAAGTACCCTAGATTAGATAGTGTGTCAGATATCTACTTATGGTACTGTAAGCTAGGTCATATAAATAAGAACAGAATAAACAGGTTGACTCAAGAGAGAATCCTCGAAGTCAGTGATTGTGAATCACTTCCAACCTGTGAGTTCTGTCTTCTTGATAAAATGACCAAGTCACCTTTTACTGAAAAAGGTGAGAGAGCTACTGAGCTCTTGGGCCTAGTACATACTGATGTATGCGGGCTCATGAGTACCAGTGCTAGAGGTGGATATTTGTACTTCATAACTTTCATGGATGACCTATCCCGATATGGATATGTCTATCTGATGAAACATAAGTCGGATTCATTTGAAATGTTCAAACGATTCCGAAGTGAAGTAGAAAAATAAATTGGGAAGAGTATTAAAACTCTTCAATCTGATCGAGGAGGAGAATACCTTTCTAGTGAGTTTCTCACATATCTAGGAGAATGAGATTCTCTCCCAATGGAGTCCTCCAGGAACACCACAGCATAATGGTGTGTTTGAAAGGAGGAATTGGACTTTGTTAGACATGGTCCGATCCATGATGGGTTTTGCTAGCTTGCCGATATCCTTCTGGGGATATGCACTCGAATCGGCCTGTTATCTGTTAAATAGGATTCCAAGTAAGTCTGTAATTAAGACTCCATATGAGATATGAACAGGACGTAAGCCAGCACTTTCACACCTTAGGGTCTGGGGGTGCCCGACCTATGTCAAACGATTAGTCACAGATAAACTTAGACCTAGGTCTGACAAATGCTCATTCATAGGGTACCCCAAAGAGACAAAAAGATATTTTTTCTACCATGCTGATGAACAAAAGGTGTTCGTTAGCCTTAAGGCAATCTTTTTAGAAAAAGAGTTCCTTGGTGAAGGAACCGTTGCCTCTAAGGTTGAACTTGATGAAGTTCAATAGGTAGAAGGACCGACACCAATAGCTGAACCTGAGTTGGATATGATTAGATCAGATTCGAAGCCCAATATACCTGCACCATTAAGGCAATCCGGTAGAGTACCGCGTCAGCCGGACAGATACTATGGTTTCTTGATCCGGGACGGTGATCCCATCGAACTTGATGAGAATAATGAGGATCCGATCACCTATATGGATGCAATGCAGAGACCTGATTTTGAGAAATAGCTTGAAGCCATGAAATCCGAAATGGAGTCCATGAAGGTCAACGATGTATGGACATTGGTTGACCCACCTGAAGGGGTTAAACCCATTGGGTGTAAATGGGTCTTCAAAAGGAAGAGGGGCGCAGACGGAAAGGTGGAGACCTATAAAGCCCGTCTAGTCGCCAAGGGGTATCGTCAACGTTATGGTATTGACTATGACGAGACGTTTTCCCCTATAGTAATGCTCAAATCCATTCAGATAATGCTTGCAATAGCTGCCCATCTGGATTATGAGATCTGGCAGATGGATGTAAAGACAGCCTTCCTGAATGGAGAGCTGACTGAAGAGGTGTATATGATACAACCTGAGGGGTTTACATCCACAGATGAGTCCAAGGTGTGCAAGCTTCAGAGATCCATTTATGGATTGAAGCAAGCTTCTCGGAGTTGGAACATGTGTTTTGATAAGGTGATCAAAACGTATGGCTTCATTAAGAATGGAGAAGAGCCCTGCATCTATAAATGGGCAAATGGTCTAGTTGTGGTATTCCTTATCTTGTACGTGGATGACATTCTCTTAATCGGGAATGACATCCCCGCACTACAGGGAATAAAAGTTTGGTTGTCATCACAGTTCTCCATGAAGGACTTGGGTGAAGCATCCTACATCCTAAGGATGAAGATCTATAGGGATAGATCTAAAAGGATGCTTGGGTTATCCCAGTCCATGTACATAGACACTATACTGAAGAGGTTCAGCATGGAGAATTTCAAGAAGGGCTATCTACCGATAGGCCAAGAAATTTCTCTCTCTAAGAAGGATTGTCCGACAACTCCTGAAGAGAGAGAGCGTATGAGTAGAGTCCCATATGCTTTAGCCGTGGGATCTATCATGTACGCCATGACATGTACAAGACCAGATGTGGCATACTCACTAGGAGTAGTGAGTAGATACCAATCTGATCCTGGAGAAAACCACTGGAAAGTGGTTAAAGCCATCCTTAAGTATTTGAGAAATACTAAGGACCAATGGTTGGTTTATGGCGAGTCAGATCTGAAACTTGTGGGATTCACAGACTCTAGCTTTCAATCTGACCATGATGACAGCAGGAGCGTGTCAGGTTATGTCTTTACTCTGAATGGTGGAGCCATCTGCTGGAAGAGTTCCAAGCAGCATACTGTGGCAGACTCTGTTTGTGAAGCGGAGTACATCGCAGCATCAAATGCCGCGAAGAAAACTGTGTGGCTAAGGAAATTCATCACCAAGCTCGGAGTAGCACCCTCCCTCGATGGTCCAGTCCTGCTCTACTACGACAGCACTGGTGCCATAGCTCAGGTGAAGGAATCCAAAGCACATCAGCGGACGAAGCACATCTTGCGTCGCTTCCACCTGGTCTGAGAGATCGTGGATCGAGGTGACGTCGACCTTCAGAAGATCGATGGAAAGGAGAACCTAACCGACCCCTTCACTAAAGCCCTGGCAATAAAGGAGTTCGACAACCACAAGTCGAAGATGGGTATTAGATACTGTGCCGAGTGGCTTTAGGACAAGTGGGAGTTGTTGGAAAATGTGTCCAAAAAAGCCAATCGTCAAGCTGTTGACGGTTGAGCAACCAAGTATTGTAATTGATTTATTAATAAATAAAATATATTTGGCATTTTCATCATAAGCTTTCATCTTCTAATGAACTCCATTGTTATGATGAAGTCCTTAGGACTATTTAAGTTCGATAAAGAGAGGATTTATCGATTAGTCCTTAAAACTGTTCACGACCAAATGATAAGCTGTTAATAAGGACGACAGCTTCTATCGAGTATAGGTCGCTGTAGGCCATATGGGTTGGTTGTCCTCTTAACCAAGGAGTGTGGAGACACTGGTATGGCATACAGGTGAGATGTAAGGGTACATCATCATTGAACGTGACCAACTTCAGAGTATTCTGCTGTCGAGAATATCTCTGATGGGATATAGGTATAAGTATCCCTTAAACCTGAGATCGCCTCAGTGACTTGCAAGCAACTCACTGTGCTTTGGTACTGGACTAACTGAATTTCTAATTCAGGGATGGAAGGCTTCTGGGCATAGTCAAGTACTTGCGAAGTCAGAGTGTGATCGAGATGGGATTGACCACTCCAAGAGTTGGAGAAGAATGAGTCGCTGTATTTCAATTTAGCAAAACCTTGGCCAGGATAATCCATCAGATGGATTTGATATTTTGAAATACAATGTGGACAACCTGATCAGAGTTGACAGTTAAACTCTGGGGTGTCCTATGATTATTTTGGTCAAGGGGATGAATTATATGAAAACTATATCCGCATGGGTTCTAAGGATGTTGTTCTACACATTCGACCTATCCGATCGTCGGGTACCATTACTAGATGGTCACTTCGATTGGTATAGGAATTTATTCCTATGCTACCGACTTAGGTTTGAACCTATGAGGTCACACACATTAGAGTTCATGATCCGATCAGATGGTTGATCAATGATTAAGAATCGTTCTAGGGTTAAATGATCAATACGATTGACATTTAACCCAGTGCAAGTGTTACAGGAGGATCTATTAGCAATTCGATTACTGATTGGCTTAATTTGATTAAGCCAATGGGCTGAGATTAAGTCTAATTAAATATGATTTAATTAGATTTGGTTTGGGCTTGATTGGATCAAGTCCAATTGGTTTATTGGATAAGCCAAATGCAAGGAAAAACTAGTCCTAGTTCAACTAGGACTTGGGTCAATCTAATTTCTAATTTGATTAGAAAATTAAATTAGATTTAAATCTAATTTAATCTGATTAAATTAGGTTTTTAATTGGGTTAAGACCTATTTTAATTGGATTGATCTAATTTTGATTTGATTTAGTTTGAAAAACCAAATTAAAACAAGTCATAAGACAGAATCCTAGTAAGACTAGGATTCCACCTTGCGCCACATAAGCCTTCTCCACGCCCTCTCTCTTATTCAACGCCCATCTCCACTTATTTTGTGCGACAAAAGCCCTCTCCCAGATCTCTCCCACGTTCACAAAAGGTCTCCTCTCTTCTTTCTTACATGGAAGGTGGTTTGGATCAAATCTAAAAGGAATAAGTTTGGATTTCGAATTCTATGAGATAGAGTTTTAGAAATCCAAAACTCTATCAATTTTGCACCGAATTTATCCAAATTTTTTTTGGAATTTTCATGGATTTTAGGGTATACATTGTACACCCTTTTTTGATAATCCATGTATGAAAATATGAAGGAGGTGCTCAAGAGTTGGGCGTCCCTTAACTTGCCATGTTTGGATAAGCCTTGACTAGGTGTTTGACCTAGATAAGGACTCTATCATATCTCTCTATATAAGATGAGTTTCTTCATAAAATTTTAGATGAAGTCAGAGATTTGAGAGACCTTTGTGTCATACAAAAATTAGAGAGAAATACTTTTAGGTCATGGAGATATAAAAGATACAAGTTTGGGTGTCTAGAGAGAAAAATGTGAAGAAGAAGAGGGTCTTCTTCTAGGGTTTTTGTTTTCATATCTTTCCTCCCTCCATCTTGAGTTTCCTGAGAGCATCTCAGATCTGAAACTCCTCCTTCTACTTTTCATCTTTGGAAGAATCCAAATCAAGAAGAAGGAGGCACCTGATCAACCATCAAAGAAGAATCAGCGCAGTACTAGCATACTGTGCTGATTTCCTGAAGTAGGACTTCTGATCGAGATTCGTGGGCTCGTGTGGACGACTCCTAGAGGCCGGATGCGTGTGCAGCTTACAACATCATTCTTAAGCCTGGATCAGTGAGGTTAGAGCGTCTAACTTGTAAGGTAATAGATCTGATCTATTGTTTAATACATACATTAGATGTGGTATAAAAATATGTTGATATGATCAACATGTAGTTCATGCTATATTTATATATTTTAATTTATGATTTAATGCTATGTAATAATCATATAATAGGATCTTAGATCTAGGGATTCTCTGGTTTTAAAAAATAAATTTTGATTTATTTTAGTCTTTCGCTGTATGATCTTGAAAAGGTTTCAAGATCTAACCTTGAAATCCTAGATCTGGTTCCTACAATCTTGACAGCAGATGCTCGAGACACATGACTGGTGATGAATCCCAATTCATCACTCTTGATGCTAAGAATGGAGGGATGGTTACCTTTGAAGACAATGGCAAAGAAAAGATCATCAGTATAGGTAACATTGGTATCACTCTCTCCAAATACATTGAAAATATTTTGTTAGTAGATGGTTTAAAGCATAATTTACTAAGCATTAGTCAATTTTGTGATAAAGGATATAAAGTTATTTTTGAATCTTCTGTTTGCATTGTAACTAGTCCTATTAATGATGGCATTAAATTTATTGGACATAGACATGGTAATATTTATATGGTAGATTTAAATGATCTATCCAAAATAAACATGCAATGCCTAGTATCCTTGAATGCTAAAATTAATGAGACCAGTTGACTTTGGCATCGTAGGCTTGCACATATTAGCATGCATTCACTTTCAAAATTAATTAAGAAAGAATTGGTTCTTGGTTTGCCAAAATTGAATTTTGAAAAGGATAGAATTTGTGATGCATGCCAACTAGGTAAACAAACAAGAGTTTCATTTAAATCCAAAAATATTATTTCAACCTCTAGACCTTTAGAGCTTTTGCACATGGACCTATTTGGACCTACTAGAACTACTAGTCTAAGAGGAAAATGATATGATTTTGTAATTATAGATGATTACTCTCGTTTTACTTAGGTTTTCTTTTTGGCACACAAAGATGAAACTTTTTAGGTTTTCACTAAATTTTATCGAAAAGTCACTAATGAGAAAGGATTTTCAATTCAAAATATTCGAAGTGATCATGGAACTAAATTTGAAAATCAAGACTTTAAAAAATTTTATGATGAAAAAAAAATTGGCCATAATTTCTCTGCACCTAGGACACCCTAACAAAATGGGGTAGTAGAAAAGAAAAATAGAACCCTAGAAGAAATGGCCCGTACCATGCTATGTGAAAGCAACCTTCCAAGATACTTTTAGACGGAAGCTATTAACACAGCATATTACATTTTAAATCATACTTTAATTAGACAAATTTTAAAGAAAACCCCCTATGAGCTTTGGAAAGGAAGAAAATCTAATATTGCATATTTTCATATTTTTGGTTGTCGATGTTTTGTATTAAATAATGGTAAAGAAAGACTTGGAAAATTTGATGCAAAATCAGATGAGGCAATCTTTCTTGGTTACTCCTCCACTAGTAAAGCTTTTAGAGTTTTTAACAAAAGAACCTTAGTAGTAGAGGAGTCAATACATGTTGTCTTTGATGAATCTAACGATCTTCCTTCAAGGAAGAATGAAGGTGTTGATGATGCAGATCCTCTTATAGAAGGAATGAAGGAGATCACTCTGAAAGATTCAATAATTCAAGATGATGAGGAACATGAAGACAAACAGGATGAGAGAGGTGAAGAACATCAAGAACAACCTCAAGGTACAAATGACCTACCCAAAGAATGGAGGTATGTTCATAATCATCCTAAGGAGTTAATTATAGGTGATCCTGAGCATGGGGTAAGAACTCATTCTTTACTTAAAGATGTATTTAATCATTGTGCTTTTGTCTCTCATCTTGAACCTAAAACTATTGAAGAAGCTGAAAATGATTATAATTGGATTAATACAATGCAAGAGGAACTTAATCAATTTGAAAGAAATAACGTATGGACTTTAGTATCAAGACCTAAAAATTATTCAATAATTGGCACAAAATAGGTTTATAGGAATAAATTAGATGAACATGAAAATGTAATAAGAAATAAAGCAAGATTGGTTGCTAAAAGTTATAACCAAGAAGAAGGAATTGATTTTGATGAGACCTTTGCACCTGTTGCTAGATTAGAGGCAATTAGACTTCTGCTTGCATATGCTTGCTTTATGAAATTTAAATTATTTCAAATGGATGTCAAAAGTGTATTTTTGAATGGATATATTGCTGAAGAAGTCTATGTAAAATAACCCCCAGGTTTTGAAAATCATGCTTTTTCTAATCATATTTTTAAATTAAATAAAGCTCTATATGGTTTGAAACAAGCACCCAGGGCTTGGTATGATAGGCTAAGTAAATTTTTACTTAATAATAATTTTTCAAGAGGTAATGTAGACACAACCCTTTTCATCAAAAGAAATAAAGATGATATATTAATTATACAAATATATGTAGATGATATTATCTTTGGGTCTACTAATGAATCTCTTTGTCAAGATTTTGCAAAGCTCATGCAGGGGGAGTTTGAGATGAGCATGATGGGAGAACTTACATTCTTCCTCGGACTCCAAATCAAACAAACAAAGGAAAGAATCTTCATCACCCAAAGCAAGTACACAAGAGAATTACTCAAAAGATTTGGAATGGAGAACTCCAAAGCAATTGGCACACCCATGAGCCCTTCATGTAAGCTTGACAAGGATGAAGAAGGTAAAATTGTAGACTTAAAATATTATAGAGGTATGATTGGCTCTCTATTATATTTAACTGTAAGTAGACCTGATATCATGTTTAGTGTTTGTCTGTGTGCTAGATTTCAATCTAATCCTAAAGAATCTCACTTAAATGCTGTTAAAAGAATCCTTAGATATTTAAATGGTACTCAAACTCTAGGATTATGGTACTCTAAGGACTCATTAATTGACTTAATAGGATATTCAGATGCTGATTTTGCTGGATGTAGGTTAGATAGAAAAAGTACTAGTGGTACTTGTCAATTTTTTGGAGTTAACCTAATCTCTTGGTTTAGCAAGAAATAAAATTCGGTAGCATTATCTACGGCCGAGGCCGAATACATTGCAGTCGGAAGTTGTTGTGCTCAAATCTTATGGATTAAGCAACAACTCGAAGATTTTGGTATCAAACTTAATGAAACACCCATAAGATGTGATAACACTAGTGCCATAAATCTTACTAAAAATCCAATTCAGCATTCTAGGTCTAAACATATTGAAATCAGACATCATTTTGTAAGAGAACATGTTCAAAATAAAGATATAATTTTTGACTATGTTTGTACTGAAAAATAATTAGCCGATATTTTTACAAAGGCCCTAAGTGAAGATAGATTCTGTGAAATTAGGAGAGAACTAGAAATTCTTGATCCATCTGCTTAAATATCTTCCTAATTCCAAAGAATCAATGTCAAAAATTTTTTGAGCTCAATTTCCATCATTTCTCTTGGACCTAAAAGCTCAAGATTATCATTCTCACAACTCTTCATAGAGCAAAAATTCTTCTCCCAGAGTTTTGAATTTTTTCAGAATTTATTCATAATTTTCTTGAAATTTTGTGAATCATGAGTCGACCCCCTAGGGTCGACCCAATGGCATACTTGCAATTTTCGGCCAACATCCCATGGGTTCATCTCTTTTTGATTAAAAACCCCGTTCATGAGCCGACCCTCTCCATCTTCGTCTTCCTCCCTCCAAAACCCATAGTCCTCTTCTTCTTTCTCTCCAAATCCAAGATCTAAGCCCAAGATCTTTCTCTCATCACCTCTCCACCTCAAATCGCCCCTTGGAAAAGGAGCTATTCCCATTTTTCTCCCTTGATTGGAGCAGTTGGAGCATGCCCTAGCTTCCACCATTCTCCTCCAAATCGGGGTTTCTCTCCTCCAAAAATCCTTTTCCATCCCCTAATAACCCTCTATCTCCTCACACATTTGATCTTCCAAGTCTCCTTGCTTATTCTGGTGGTGAGTATGGCTCCAAAAATGAAACTCCCTCAAAGAAGGAAATCGGTCTGTGAGTTGGAAGAGGGCGTGCGCAGAAAAAGACAAGCTTCTCAGACCTCTTCTGCTTTCATTCCTGCTTCGGCATCTGCTCCAGGTTCCTCTCAGTCTTTTCTAAGCCCTAGTAAAATTTTTCTATCTGTCAGAAAGGTAGAATCCGGGAAAAATATTGACTTCAGATTTTTTGATAAAGAGGGGTTCTCCATTGGTTCAAAGATCAAAAATCAGGGTTGGAGATTTTACTGTTCACTTAAAGAAGTTACATATGTGGACTTGGTTAGAGAGTTTTATCTAAATTTGTGCTATGGCAATGGAACAGTAACATCCACTGTTAAGGGAATTGATATCTGTTTAGATCCTGTTATTTTGGGAGAGATTCTTCATTTGCCCTGTGAGGGATATTCAAACATGGAACTCCCAGTGAAGGAAGAAGGAATTAATGTAATTTTAGGAGGAACTTACTCGGGAAGCCTAAATAAACTAGAAGCCAAGATCCTGTCCATTGATATGAGGATTCTACATCAATTGGTAACAAAGCTTTTCTTCCCAAGAAGTGATTGACATGACCTCCTTTCAAGCTGAGACATCTGCATCATGTTTCATGTGATTACCCAAACCCCCTTAAACCTCCTTGCATTAATGATAGAAGCCATGAGGGAAACCCTGAAAAGATCCAAGGCACATCTGCCTTTTGGTATGGCCCTCACACTGGTATTCAGGAGGTTTGGAGTTAGTTTTGAGGGGGAGGCATCAGCTAGGCTTTCTCACTTTGACACCATCAACCAACATACTTTGCACCGCATGGGATTTACTAGGACTGATGGTGGTTGGATTAAGGGTGCAGAAGAAAGAGTTGAGGATAGAGCTGAGGAAGAAGGTCCTTCATCACCTCTTCATGACATCAGGGCAGCATCTCCAGACATCCAGTTTGTTTCAGATCCAGAGGCTGGCCCTTCAGAGTCCACCAGGAGGCACACTCCAGTTCAGCAGCCAGACAGCAGAGCACCTCCCTCAGAGATCAGATTGGCTGATGATCAGATTGAGATGATTTCTCAGCGTGTGGCTTCCTTGCTTTCTCGATAGTGGGGCACTTCAGTTTTTGCATCAGGATCCACATCATTTGATGCATCTGATCAGACCTTGATCCCCCACATCTTCACTGTATTTTAGATGATCTCAGATCAGTCTGTTCGGATTCAGCAGCTCGAGGGTTACATTTTGAGACTGACTGGGAGGGTACTTGACTTGCAGGGGCAAGTGTTAGCTCTGGCACATCCACAGCCACAGGAGTGCACTACTGAGGTCTCAGACCTATCTATGGAGGCAGCCAGACTTAGAGGAGTATTGGAAAGTGGATTTGATTTCCTGAGGAGAGAGATCAGAGGCTCTAGTGAGCATGCATCCACACAGTTCACTGCACTGCTTCAGTCTGTTTCGAGAGCTCTGAACCTTCTGGACACCATCAGGCTCTCTCTTGCAGTTCAGTCTGTTGCTTCTCAGCCATCAGGATCATCTCGCCCACCTACTCGTGCCAGCACCTCCACTCGTGGGAGAGGCAGATGGGGTAGAGGATGAGTCCTTGGTCGTGATCCTTCATCTTCCCACCCTATCTCTGATACATCTGATTCTGATCCTTCCAGTCATGAGCTCTACTAGATCCTTGTAGTTAGTCTTGACTTTTGCTTCTTTCTAGGATCTATCTTTTGGGCCATGTAATGATGTTGACTAATTGACTTTTATATTTTGGTATATGTACTGGAACAACTATGGTATCAGTCATTTTTTGATTATATATCTACTCTTTGACTTTTAATGTATGTCCTTTAAATTGAGTTCCTTTCAATTATGTGCGTGCCTAAAATACTATGAATTGCTATTTCATATCTATGATATCCAATGGTATGTTTGTTTTATGATTGCTGTATTCAGGAGGAGTAAACATTAATGTTAGTAAAATTAATGATTAGTACAAAAAGCTCAAGAAATAAATTCAAAGAAAAAGGGAGAGTAAACAATTTTTGATGATGTCAAAAAGGAGGAGAAATTAAAGAATCAAAAGCAAGATTAATAAAAGACTTAAAAGCAAAATGAGTAAATTGTTAAGCAAAAGCAAATGAGCAAACTTTAAAATTAATTCTTAGATATGCTCTGATACCAAAATTAAATAATCAAATGAGAATGAGCAAATTTTCAAGATGCTAAGCAATTTGAAAAACAAGCAAATGAGCAAATGAGATATTTTCAAATGAGTAATTTTCAAATTCTTAGGCAAATTCTGCTTTGCTCTGATAATAAAAATAAATTTTGCTCCGATACCAAAATTTTCAAATCATTAAGCAATAGGCAAATTGTTTATGCAAATGAGCAACACAAGCAAATGGGCACATGTATCACATGCCAAAAGAATCAATCTTCTTTTCAAGCAAATGCTCTTATAAAAAATTTTCAAGTTGGTAGTAAATTTCCTATTTATCTTCAAACTACTTATAATGCATTTCATTCTTTTGAAATTCATGCTCATTGATTCATATATATGCTTTTGTTCAAGTATTTTGTTATCATCAAAAATGGGAAGATTGTTGCTCCTTGGATTGATTTTGATGATTACAAAGCAATTGAAGGGATACTAATGATTTTCGCTTGAAAAAGACTTATTGCTCTTCAGGAGCAAAATCATAATTTTACCAAACTCTGATTTGAAAGAATCAAGTGATAGAACAAAAGATTTGTGATCCATGGGTGAAAATTTTATTATTTTTGAACTTGTATTTTGAAAGATATGCATGTTTGAAAAACATGAGTCGACCCATGAGTCGACTCATGGCACATGAGATGATTGGCACGCTGAATTCTTAGCCGGCACAAATTTGGCACACCCTGTGAGTCGACCCATGAGTCGACCCCCAAGGCATGAGTCGACCCATGAGTCGACCTCTACAGGTTTTAGGCCAATTTTACAGAACCTTGCTTCCCGTTTGATTTTTTGATGTTCTTCCATAGAGGTCAACCCATGAGTTGACCCCAGGCATGAGTCGACCCATGAGTCGACCCCTGTGATGGGATTGTTCCACAACGGCTAGTTTTTAATCCATTTTAAGTACTTTTAATGCTCATTTAATGAGGTCTAACGGCTCTATTTCAGCCCAAAATATTTTTCACTATTTCTTGAAGCTATAAAAGGGACAAATAGGTGGTGTTGGGTATAAAATACCCCCCCAGCCGAAGTTCGTGATGGGAGTGACCCTCCGGGGATCTAACTGACTTTCGACCTCCGACAACATCTCTTCAAGCCTCCCGGGCGGCTGAGCCTTCGCCACACTCCCAAGTTTTGCCGACGGGCAGGACCCCACCGGCGTCGATCGGATTCCTCGCGACGTCCGAGCTCCTACGGGAGCCGGACCTCGCCCCTGACTCCAGCTGTAGGTGAACTTCGTCTAGACTCCTACGGGAGCCGGACTTCGTCCTCGACCTCAACTACTGGAAGGCTTCGACCGGACTCCTACGGGAGCCAGACTTCATCCCCGACCTCAACTGCGGGAAAGCTTCGCCCGGACTCCCACGGGAGCCGAGCTTCGCCCACGACTTCACTTACAGGTAAACTCCGTCTGGACTCCTACGGGAGCTGGACTTCGTCCCTGGCCTTGATTGCAGGTGGACTTCGACCGGACTCCTACGGGAGCCGGACTTCATCCCCGACCTCAACTACGGGAAAGCTTCGCCCGGACTCCCACGGGAGCCGAGCTTCGCCCACGACTTTACTTACAGGTAAACTCGGTCCGAACTCCTGCGGGAGCCGGACTTCGTCCCTGGCCTTGATTGCAGGTGGACTTCGACCGGACTCTTACGGGAGCCGGACTTCGTCCCCAACCTCAACTGTGGGAAAGCTTCGCCCGAACTCCCACGGGAGCCAAGCTTCACCCACGACTTCACTTACAGGTAAACTCCGTCCGAACTACTACGGGAGCCGAACTTCGTCTCTGGCCTTGACTGCAGGTGGACTTCGATCGGATTCCTACGGGAGCTGGACTTCGTCCCCAACCTCGACTACTGGAAGGTTTCGCTCAGACTCCCATGGGAGCTGGGCTCCATCCTTGACCTCGACTGTGGGAGGGCTTCGCTCGGGCTCCTACGGGAGCCGAGCTCGGCCCACAACCTCACTTGTAGGTAGACTCCGTCTGGACTCCTACGGGAGCCGGACTTTGCACCTGACTTTAATTGCAGGAAGGCTCCACCCGGGCCCCTACGGGAGCTGGACCTCATCCCCGCAGCTTCAACTGCAGACAGACTTCGTCCGGACTCCTACGACAGACGGACTCCACCCGCGATCCCAATTGCAGGCAGACTTCATCCGGACTCCTACGGGAGCCGGGCTTCGCCCTCAACTGCAATTGCAGGTAGACTCCATCCGGACTCCTACGGGAGCCGGACTTTGCACCTGACTTATATTGCAGGAAGACTCTACCCGAACTCTTGCGGGAACCGGGCCTCGTCCCCAACTCCGACTGCAAGTAGACCCCATCCGAACTCTTACGGGAGCCGGACTCCGAGCTCCTTTCAGACGGGTGGCTAGCCACCTCTCCCCACCAGACACTCCAGCCGAACTTCGACCGACAGGCCTAGGCCCCCTGGCAGGCCGCAGTGACGGCCACGACACTGCTCCACCTCCTGCGACGGATTTCGTGCGGCTCCATCACTCCCTGGTAGATCACCATAATGACCACGATTCTGCTCCACTTCCTGCGATGGATACCACATGATTCCTCCCACCTCCTAGCAAGTCGCGACAACGGGCGCCGTTCCACTACCCGCAATAGACTCCACGTGGCACGTCCTGGCGGTGGCCACGATCCCATTCCACTACTCTTCGCAACAAACTCCGTCTGACTCTGGGCAGCCCACTGCCAGACGATTACAGATATCGCTATCCGTCTGCTGCCCCCTTTTTGCCTATAAAAGGGGGCCCCAGATACGTTATTCTCGAAGCTCTCATTTTTATCTAGAAACTTTGCTAAAATTTTCGTTCGAGCACTCCATTCTTGTTGAGGCAGAGAACTGACTTGAGCGTCGGAGGATCTTGCCAGAGCAACCCCACCTCCGGTTTAGACTTCTTTTACAGGTCCCGACGGCGACCGCGACTCCCTTGACTCCAGCTTCTCCGGTGCAAGTAGATTTTTGCACCAACAGGTGAGAATCACTAAGAAGAGAGATTTTGAAAAAGAGATTTCAAGCAAACTTTTCAGCCCTAAGCAAAAGCTCACTCAAATCATTCAAGAAGCCTTTAATCCAAGCTCACCAACTCCTCAAGTGCACATTCAAGTCTCCAACCACCTTGAGGAAATCAAAAAGAGTCTTCTTTCCTTTGAGTAAAGTGTATTTAAAGCATCATACGCTCATTAAAGGAGCTTTCTTTGTACTTACTTGTGCTATTCATTGTTATACTTTGTTTGAGTTATTGTTTTTATTTTGGAAGAGTTCCAAAACAAGGGAAGGTTGATCCGAACCTTGAATCGGAGTGTATTGGGTTGGCTTGTACCCAAAAAATAAGTAGACTAGCTTGGGATAGCTAGAGTCGGAGTTTCCAACATTTGTATTCGGGTTGAATATAAGATTAGTGGATTGAAATTCCTAAGTAGGAGCTTGGGGAGTGGATGTAGGTGCAAGGTTGGCACCGAATCACTATAAATCCTTTTGTTTGTGTTGTGCCTAATTGCTCTTCTTTAACTCTCCATTATTCTCATGAATTCTTGCTTTTAGCCATTAGTCTTGAATTAACTTTACTCTCCTTAGTTATTTAGCTATTGTCAAATATTTTTCATAAGACATAAGTTAAGCTTAAAATTTTTAGAAACCCAATTCACCCCTCCTCTTGAGTTGCATAGCTGGGCAACATCTCTTTTATATGTGACCCCATAGGTTCTATTCTATTTGATACTAAGAAATATTTAGATCTTCATCAAAATATTATTGAAACTTTTTTTAATAGATTGAAATAATTTTAACTCATCAATTAAAAATTATTGACTATCAAAAATAATTCTCGTTGATCCCATAATCCATCAGTAACGCCTAGCAGTATGCAGTGGTGACCTAACAGAATAAAAGGATGAATCTCTAGGTATAGTTACCATGTAATTCAATTCTTCTATCATGAGTTCCGACAAGATGAAGATTATGAAAAATTCATCAAACTCCATTGTCTATCATATGTAAGATTTATTTGACTTGAGTTTATTTGTGAAACTTGATGGAAACTTCTTTCCATTATTCACACTGCCCTGGCAAAGATCTTCCGAACTCAATCTCATAAATTACATAGGACTACTCTTTAACTACTAAAATCGATAGGTTCTATCTAGATACATATCCTATTCTTACAATGAATCTACTGTAGCCAACATACACCTTAAGACTCCATATGGCTAGGAGATCGAGTTAGATGCAGTCAAACTACAGCAACCTCATTGTGAATAGCCGAAGCACCACAGGTCTAAGAACTAATTACACTACTACAGTATTAAGAATGTCACTGATGAGTAAGTAGACATCCAAGTAACTTTTTGTATTCACATTCGATATCGTTGTTCTCTAACAACCATCTATACTTTCGCTCCAGTATCCTCATACTGTAGACTCGAGACACGTTGATCCTAAGAAAAATGATCTATCCACCAATCTTATCGGATCAATTGCCATCCCTATGATGATCTTTCGATCAGAAGTAATTTGAGAATTAACCATCAATGATGCATGCTTCAAATTTTCAACTCTTAAGAATATATATCATCATCTTATTAATTCTCTGAACGATTTATAGACACATATACTACATGAATGAAATTAATTATCTTAATTAATTTGATCAAGTATAAAATTATATTCTAAAAAGAATTAATGTGTCAGTCTGATTGGCTTCTAAGGTATACATCTAACATTACTAGCCCACATATAGCAAGATGTAGTCGATCTAATCAAATGATGTGATCGCTGCTAATAAAATACCAACATCCAGCATCAACCAGCTATTTCACTAATGCCCATCACCCCTTGACATTTGCGTAATGAAGAATGAATATTCTTGACCCATTTTCTTAAGTATCAAGCCAATGAAAGTTCCTACTCATTGCCATCGATTACTTCACCAAGTGGATGAAAGTAGAGCCTCTGACCCACATTACCAAAGCTAAGGTAAAGAACTTCATGTGGAAGTCCATCATACACTGATTCAATCTTTCATGAGTGCTGATTACAAATAATGGTCATCAGTTTATTGAAGCCGATTTATCAAATTCTACTAGGATCTAGGCATCTCGCACTACTTTACATTGGTAGGACATCTCCAGGCCAACAGGGAGGTCGAAGTCACTAACCAAACTTTTTTATGGAGTTTGAAAAGTAGGTTAGACCATACCAAGAGATCGTGGGCCGACGAACTCCACCACATACTTTGGGCCTATAAAATTACTTAAAGAATACCCACTAAAGAGACCCCTTTCAGCGCCTCTTTTGGAATGGAGACAGTCATCCCTATGGAGATCGAGCTTCCCTCCTAGCAGGTTGAAATCTACAGTGATCAAAATAATTTGGAACTACTCTTAGTGAATCTAGATCTACTCAAAGAGGTTCGAGAAAAAGCTCAAGTAAGAATGGTAGCCTATCAATATCAGATTGCATGGTACTACAATTTCCATATCCGTGGTAAAGAATTCAAAGTTGGTGACCTGGTAATGCACCGGATCGAAGTATCCCAACCAAAAAAATGAAGAAAGCTATGTCCCAATTGAAAAAGCTCTTATCCAGTGGACGAGGTTGTCAGATCCGAAACTTATCATCTGAAGCAACTAGATGGAATCCCACTATCACGACCCTAGAATTCGAACAATCTATGGATGTATTATCAATAAATGTAAATAAATACTCTCGATAAAATCTTTCTTCTCTGACCAACAAGTCTTGCAGATAAACAAGTCTTTACCAAACCATTCAGAATAAAGAAGATCTTGTCCTAGCCACAATGAGTTTCTCGAAGGTGCTTCACTTTTGAATAAAAATAGCCATAAGAAGGGTACTTCATCCCAAGATGAATATAGCCATAATGAGTTCCTCGAAGCACTTTGTTTGTGAACAAAAATAGTCATGAGAAGGGTGCTTCATCCCAGGACAAATATAGCCATGATAAATTCCTTGAAGGTGTTTTGTTTTAGAATGAAAATAGCCACGAGAAGGGCACTTTATCCCAAGACGAATATAGCCATGATTAGTTTTTTGAAGGTGCTTTATTTTCAAATAAAAATAGCCATAAGAAGAGCGCTTCATCTCAAGATAAATATAACCATGATGAGTTTCTTGAAGATGCTTCATTTTGGAATAAAAATAGCCATGAGAAGGATGCTTCATCTCAAGATGAATATAGCTACAATGAATTTCTCGAAGATAGTTTATTTTTTAATAAAAATAGCCATAAGAAGAGTATTTAATCTTAAGATAAATATAGCCATGATGAATTTCTCGAAGGTACTTTATTTTCAAATAAAAATAGCCATGAGAAGGGTGCTTTATCCCAAGATGAATATAGCCACAATAAGTTCCTCAAAGGCACTTCATTTTCGAATGAAAATAGCCACATGAAGGTTGTTTCATCCCAAGATGAATATAGCCACGATGAGTTACTCAAAAGCATTTTTGTTTCCAGATGAGTATAACCACAAGAGCAGTATTCCAATAGGCAAGAAAAGCCAACCTAAATGATGACTAATGTGAGAGCCTAAACAAGCTAAATCTCAAATGTCCCAAACATGATAGAAAATCACAAGAGAATCACAAAGGGAAAAGTTTCTTTTAGTAAAGGAAAAGTCCATCTTTACATGATAGATTAAATAGAAAAAAAAAAGATTACAAAAATGAAGCCTAGATGGAAGTATTAGCGATCTCGGGCTGAGGAACTTTCAAGGTATCAGCAGAAACTCCCGCTACTACCATGGAAGCTTTCTCAGTGGCTACTGGCTCCGGATAAGGCTGAACTTCCTCAATAGATGTGGATTCTGATGGAGGCTACTCTTTGACATCCAGCTCGATCGAGGGATGATCTTTACCTCCCTCATCCTCATTCAGGAAGGGCAAGTCTAACTTAGGGAGTTTGGTGGGTACCCTTTGATGAAGCATATCCTATCCAGTAAAGAAGGTCTCTTCGGTGAACTCAATCTTCTCCTTGGTATACTCTGAAGAAGTTCAGAACACCTCGATCGCTAGCCGACCAGCTTCGATAATCTTCTTGTCGACCGTCCGACACTTTTTTTCTCTTCCTGAAGCTCTACCTCAGCCTTCATTTGCTTAGCTTTAGCCTTCTTCTATGCAACTTTGACCATTGCTTTTGCTGCTTCGATCACTACTTTTGCTACCCCAGTCGCTACTTGTGCGACCTCAATTATTTTTAGGACCTCTTTAAGATGCTTTGCTTTTGCCTCTGCCTCACCAACCTTCGATCAGAGGGTCTTGACCTCTTTGCAGGTATCGGTGACCTCCAACCTTATCACTTTTACAAAATTGGTGAAGAGGGCAACATAATGATCGAGCTATAGAAACATGCAAATTAATTACTATGGACATATGGATAAAAAAGAGAAATAAATAAAAATAAGATCGAAGAAACTCACCTAAGTGACAGAGTCAATGGCATCTCTTTGTTGGATGCCTAAACTTTAGCTTTCCAGCCTTTCGATGTTTACTAGAAGAAGCATGCCGTGAAGTAAGTCGCAGGCCACTCAATGATCTTCCAGGACAAAAATACATAGGGAGATAGAAGAGGTCCTAGATTCCCGATGGGAAGGAAGGACTGGTACCGAGCTGACTTTCTTGGCTCGAAGAGGAGCTAGAACCTATGGGACAGATGCCAAAGCTATGGTTGGGGAGCAAGGCCCCATCACCCAAACTTGTATTGGAGAAGCCAGCACTACCTCGATCAGGGGAGTAGGGCCCTCCTTGGCAGGCTGCTTCGTTTGAGCGACAAGAGCTTGACATTATCTCTTCAACCTAGCTGTTCGATCCAGAAGCAAACTTGAGGCCTTCCTCTTCTTCAAGTTTAGTTTCTTCAGCTCCCCAAGTTCTTTGGGCCTCATTTTTGTACCAAATTGGAGCAAGTCAAAAAAAAAAAAAGAAAAAAATAGGTTGCTCAATCCAATCCTTATCTCGAGAGTTGATTGGACTAAGATCAATATTAAAGAGAGTCTGCTCTAATAATAACTCCAATAATAATGGAATATTGTACCCATGCAATGCATTGAAGCACTAAGTGTCTGCATCTCTTAGTGTAGGAGCTCGAAGGGCAGACTCCCTAGGTCGGCCCCAGTGCGCAAATCTCTAGTACGCTATAGTCGAACAAAAAATATAAAGAAAGTACTCTTTCCAATCATAAACTAAAGAAGGAGCACCTCAGATCAAAGTGGAATCACTCTTTTGGTGGCGAGGGGAGATACCATCAATCATTGGCATAAGGATAGCTCTTGAAGATAAAAAAAAATCGAAAAAGGGATATACACAGTAGAATTTTAATCAAAAGACAAGTAGCCAAGAAGCTGGTGATGAAATGCCAAGAGTTTGGGACCATCAAACTCAGGACCATCTTAAAAAATTGGAAGAGGTCGATAATGAAAGGATGAAAAAGAACTTTAACACTGTCCTGAATGATTTCTCATACAGAGCAAGCCGATCAGGAGGAGAGTTGTAGACCCGACCATTCAAAACTAGCAGTTTTGATTCATATTCAGAAGGAATCCAAAATTGAGTCCGAAGCAAGCTAAGATTATCCAAATCCATTATCGAACAATAATGTCTAGGCATGAAGTCCTCAGCCCTGCACCCGGCATTCGACTCCCTAGGGTCACCTCCCTAGGGAGGATCGGAAGACTGGCTCACCACCTTTTTCCCTAATCTACTCATCCTAAAGTTAATGGACAAGATTAATCTAAGAATAAAATGAGGGAAGAAATGTGGAAATAAAGAAAAAGCAACAAGCGGTATATGAGGAAAACAAGGATCGATTGAAAAATGGCTGGGGAAGAGCTCCAAAAGATCAACCTGCACAGCCAAAAATTGCACTGTGAAAAGATGGCTGAAGGTTGTTAATAGTAGTTTGAACCCTTTCGAAGGGACACTACTATTGTAAGGAAGAAGAAGGCAACGGGGGAAACGATAAAAAAAAAAGAACAAAACAAAAAAGGTGCTCTAATTTATAAAAGCTATGGGTGACCCCTGATTTCATGCTGATTTAACTAAAACCACTAGATAATGGCCGCGTGGTGAAGACAAATGGGCTAAAATCATTTCTCCAGGAGGCACATTTATGAGTATATCTTTAAAAAAGCATGCGATGCCTCAAATCTAGCCAAATCTTTAATAATTACAATTTGACTTTTCTTCATAAAATCCTACCAACTCCCTGATGCAATGGTTCAATCTATCCAAAAGCCGCATAAGCACCTTTTCACTTCAAGAGCGGAGATGTGGCACTTGTCTTCAACAGACTTGATCTAACTACACTTCCTTTGCCCGACTATTTTGGCTCAGACTCGGAAGTAGGGGACATATGTTATGGATGAAAAATATCTTTGGTCTGAACTAAAGACACTAGCACTCCTAGATCTTGGGTCGGCCATTGACCCATGCACCGACTTTTGACTTATCATCAATATGCTCCTATGTATCAGCCATCGATCCATGCTTCGATTGTTGACCCCAGCATCAGCGGCCGACCCCTATCTCCGTGCATATGAAATCACTAATCTACGCATCAGCCATTGATTCTCATTATCAAAACAACCTCCATGCATTGGATACTGATCCAGGCTTTGGACACTGACCATCGTGTTGGCTCCCGACCCATGCATCAATTACCGACCCCTATTTTTGATAGTACGTGTAACAAGCCACTGATCTACACCCAGTCTGACTCCTATTTTGATCATTATATCTGGAAGGTTTGACAGAAACTCTCACACAATCCCTTCAAATCATATGACCATTGGGAGCAGTTAGCCTTAAACTAGACAAGGCAACCATAACTACTCAATTTCGAAAAATCAAATCAGAGATCTCAAAATGATGCATCCAAAGGAGTCAGAGCGGCCTCCAACTCTTTTCTCTCATGACTCTCACCACTATAAATAGAGATAACTCGAGGACCCCCACGGTATGCAATTCTTTCGTGCGTATCTTTTCTTCTATTCTATCGATTCCTGACTTAAGCATTGATCAGTCTCCAATAGAGCTAACTCCAATCAAGGACTTATTTTATAGGTTTGATTACCGTCACCTTACCGGGCACTACCTCCCTCCAGCCAATCTAACTCAAGCCAGGAATCAACAGTAACAAAGCCTAACATTCAAAATTAACTAAAATCTATCACAAACAAAATATAATAAGAGGTTCAATTCCATTGTTTATCAAGTAATTAAATCAAGATTGGTTTAGAGCATCTAAATGTAAAATTAAATACCAAATCCATATCTCAAGATTCATAATTAGTTAACTATAAAATCATGATCATCCAATAAATTAAGTGTTGGGCCGTATTTTGTCCATCTGAGGATGTGTCTACTCCCAAAGACATGGCAGACACCTAACGTTGTGATGTGGTCAATAGAAGCATGTGATCGAGCAACGTCACATAATTCAAATAGCACCACAGGCATCGACACCCAACTGACCACTCACAATGGGTCGGCAACCTATCTGGAACCGTTCGGTGATGCCTCACCAAACCTATCCATTCCCACCACAGCTCCTTGCATGCCATCCACCAGACCAGACTCTTTTAGGAGCTCTTAGCATATGAGACTATTGGGCGATAGGCTCTGCAACAGCCTCTCAACACCCACTGCTCCACTAGATGTGGGCGTCAGGCTCTACGACACGCCCTGGCGCCCACCACTCTATCCCGGACAACCACTATCTCAACTTCGATGGATGCCAACCGTCTGGCAGACTCCTTGGAATAAAAAGAAAAAAAGGCCAAGGGAAGAAGATCTCTCTGAAAGATCTATCTGGGAGAAAAGTAGGGAGAGACAACTCCCTGAGGGGGAAGAAAGCAGGATAATCCCTCCTAAAGGCTCTCGCTCCATCCAGGGAAGAGAGAGGAATAGACTCTCATCCTCCCCTAATAGGAAGGATCTTATACTTTGCTTTACCCCATCCTAATTCTATTTTTCTCCACTGTTCTCCCTCTCTGATTGATACTGATGTAATTATTGGAGGATCCCCTATTGGAGAACCCCCACCCTCTTCTCCAACATTCACAGACTTTTCTTATAGTGCCATGGTGCTTCGATCGCAGACCGACTACTCCAACTAGGCAAGAGCCAGCACCATCTAGTCCGATCGCTCTCACCACATTATCCAGTCAGAGAGATACAGCAACAAACTAGCACTAGAGGAAGATCCAACTTTGACCCCATTCCTAGGAGAAGGATGGTGAAGACCAGGCCCTAAAATCATGATGCCATGCCAACGACCATCCCTGCATGGCACTCTCAATGGAAGAACCACCTCCAGTGGTCCCCCATTGATTATCTGAGCCAAGTGTGGTGGTGAAGGAAGTTTAGATCTATCTGCTACATGGCAACCATCACATAATGATGCGATGAGGACCTATGCTCCCTGGATAATGCCATCCCAGCAAAGCCATCGGGCACTCACCCAGACGAGCATGAGTGAGAATGCCAGCATGCAAATGCAACTTGAAAGCTCTATGTTGATGATTTCGATTGACCAAGTTGACTTCGCACCACTTGCCTAGGCATCCTTATATCTCAAGAGGATGCGGCCAGCTGGACCAACCGTCGAAGCCTCCCCTCAAGAAGGACTCCACCTAAAACCAGCCCCGACACTATTCTGGTGGAAAAATAGACTCAAGAGAAAGACTTGGGCATTGAAACACCTAGATGATGAATTTTGAGAGGCCAACCATCGGCAAAATGATGGCTCCACCCTCAAAACTCAACCACCACTCTCTGGAAAGAAGAAACCTCAACCAGCAGAGCATACATATCGACTTGGGATGCCAACATCATGTCGACTTTGAAGCAAAGCACCTGATGCGGATGTCACATTCACCCCCCCTCCCACAGTGCTCACCCAAAGGATAATACTAATCTCTTGGTGCGGACCCATAGGCAAGTGTGCACATCATCGACCATGGCCCAGCATCTCTCTGCATCCACAAAAGAGATGGAAAGAGATCGCCACTGACTTCAATCCGATGCCTCTCCTCGTCTATAGGTGAGTCAAGCAAGCGCATCGTCAACCATGGCCCAGCATCTCTCTGCATTTGTGAAAGAGATCGAAAGAGATCGTCTCCAACTTCGATCCGATGCCCCTCTTTGCCTGCAAGCGAGTTGAGTGACTGCATCATCAACCACGGCACAACGTCTCTACATCTATGAAAGAGATGGAAAGAGATCACCACCAACTTCAGTCCGATGCCCCTCCTCATCTGCAGGTGAGTCGAGCGAATGCATCATTGTCTATGGTCCAACATCTCATTGTGTTCACAAAAGTGGTGGAAAGAGATCACTATCAACTTCAGTTCAATGCCCCTCCTCATCCCTAGGCAAGTCGAGCAAGCACATCAACGACCACAGTCTAGCATCTCTCATGTCCATAAAAGTGATGGAGAAAGAGATCGTCGACCTTTGCTCGATGACTCTCCATGCTTGTTGTAGAGTTTCATCAGGACAAGCTTAAAAGAAAAAGGGAGGGGTGTTTGGCATAGCTCTAGACAAGGCAGAAAGCGATCAGACACTCACGAATGCCGAAATCCAAATCTATAATTTCCTAGGAGGACCTAGCTCCTAAAAGGTTTACTCAAAGATGAAGATCAGATGTGCACCGAAACCTCAAATTTATGATTTTTCAAGGGAACCTAACTCCTAAAAGATTCATTCGAAGATGGAGTTCAAATACACACCAAAGCCTCAAATCTACGATTTTCTAGGAGAACCTAACTCCTAAAAGGTTCATCCAAAGATGGAGATCAAATGTGTGTCAAAGCCACAAATCTATAATTTCCTAAAGGAGCCTAACTCTTAAAAGGTTCACCCAAAGGTGGAGACCAGATGCGCACTGAAGCCTCAAATCTATGATTTTCTAAGGGAACCTAACTTCTAAAAGGTATGCTCGAATATGGAGATCAAATGCACACCAAAGCCTCAAATCTATGATTTTTCATGAGAGCCTAACTCTTAAAAGATTCATTCGAAGATGGAGATCAGATGCACATCAAAGTCCAAATTTATGATTTTTGAGGGTGGCTGAATCACTTGAAAGGTATACCCATTGGAGGAAACCAAGCACATGCTAAAGCCTCCAACCCGATGATTGCACAATCAGACAACATCAAAGATTTTGATAGAAAAGGAAAGAAATAAAGAGCGATTATGCAAGATGTACTTATAGTAAAAGCTCATTTTGCTATTCAAAAAAAAATATATTTACATAAAGTTAGTGCTGAAGGGACACTGAACAAAAAAAAAGAGGAGAGTAGTCGAATGAAGACCTAATCCTCATCCGAAGAGAAGGCTCTCACCTCCTCATCACTATTCTCCGAGTGAAGGCAGTGCAAGTCCAGCTGCTGCATCATGTACTTTATACAGACTTTGCAATTCTCAAAGTTCTGGATAAATCTGATAGCTGAAGCATTGAGGAGCTCCTCTTTAAAGGCCGTGGGGTCTTGTACTCTACAATGCAGTAGAGTCGTGCCTCAGTGAAAGCCTCGATAGCAGTGCCCTAGCAGGCTGCTCCCCCTAGAGTGGAGGACCCTCACCTAAGGCCCTTGGAGGAGGCAGCACCTAACCCACGCTTGGAAGCTCCAACGAGGCGGCCTTCACCCTCTTAGGCAAAGGCCTCCCCCTCAAGTACTTGGGAAGGCTCTCCAATGAATGCACCTACCACCAGGGGGAGGGCAAACCATTTATACAAGTCCTAAGTAATGTGTGCCTAGCCAATTGGCAATCGAATGATGCCATGCATCAAAACTTGAAGCGCCAAACATTGCAACTATTAACTGCACCCCTGATCATTCTAACTCCCAAAATACTCTGAGACTCACCACTATTTGCCACATGGTAGACTAGGATAGGCTTGAGATGATCCTTTAGTTTATTCCCTTAAGAAATCCTCCGACCTTATTGGCGGGTAGAGTCATGAGACATCCCACTAATAAATACCTAAAGGAATCCACGAATGGATCGAAAGCCCAAGCCTTCAGATTCCAGGTCAAGGTGGACATCGATCTTCGAGATCCATGAAATGCTTTCACACGATTGTCCTTCCAATTGTCCTTCCAATTGCCTTCCCATGCTGTCAATGATTCAAGATCCAATAGGACATCATCAACCTCGAAGTTGTTCACAAACCCTCGACAGGATTCAAGGTCGCTCCGACAAGATCTAAGGTGGAAGAAGCCGACTCATCGAATACCAACTTGACAGTGAAGAAGAAGACCTAATCGTGGCTAGCTCCACAACTACCATCAAGACTGCAGCTAAAGACCACCGAAGGGATTGCCCAGTCTTTGGGCACCCATCAAGTAACCCTTATGTCCTCCAACCAGGTGCGACAACCCCACATCAGAGACCATGCTACTTCGGATGATGAATGATGATCGAACTCGAAAGTGCCCAACGACCGCCAATGCCAACCAACGAACCATCTCGGCAATCACCAAGCGCAAACCTATGGTACCTCCAAGTTCAATGTTTACCTTTGAAGCCGAACAATGCTCAGAGAGGTGCTCGAACCATCTAGCAACGCCAATGGAGCTTCAGATGATGAAAAGATTAGTCCCAGCACGTAACCCATGGCCCAATCAACAATTTATTTCCTAGTTCAAACACTTCAAACTAAAAAATAGGGAGCAAGTGTTGGGCCGTATTTTATCCACCTGACGATGTGTCCACTCCCAAAGATGTGACAAACACCTGACGTCATGACATGGTCAACTGAAGCATGTGATCGAAGCAACATCATGTGACCCGAGTAGCATCACTGGCATCGACGCCCAACCGACCACCTGCAATGGGTCAGCAACCAACTTGGAACCATTCGACGGTGCCTCACCAAACATATCTATTCCCACCTTAGCTCCTTGCAGGCTATCCACTAGGTCAGACACTCTTAGGAGCTCTTGGAGCATGAGACTAGTGGGCGACAGGTTCTACAACAACCTCCTGACACTCATTGCTCCACTAGACATGTGCGCTAGGCTCTACGACAAGCCCTGACACCCACCACTCTGGCTCTGACAACCACTACCTCAACTCCAATAGATGCCAATCATCTGGTGGAGTCCCTAGAATGAAAAGAAAAAAAAGCCAGGGGAAGAAGGAGATCTCTTCGAGAGACCTCATCGGGAGAAAAGACAAGGAGAGACAACTCCTCGAGAGAGAAAAAAGAAGGATAATCCCTCCTAAGGGCTCTCGCTCCATCCAGAGAAGAGAGAGAAGATCATGACTCTCGACCTTCGTGAACAAGAAGGATCCTAGACTTTGCTTTACCCCATCCTAATTTCATCTTTCTCCACTATTCTCCCTCTCCAATCGATACTGACTTAATCATCAGAGGCTCCCCTGTCAGAGAACCCCCACCCACTTCCCCGATATTTGTAGACTTTCCATGCAGGTTTGTGGTGCTCCGATTGTAGACTGGCTACTCCAGCTAGGCAAAAGCCAGCACCATCCGGTCCAGTCACTCTCACCACATCATACAGTCGAAGAGGCACAGCAAAACTAAGTTTCAGCTATAAAGTTCTCAAGCTTGCTATGCAAACCCCCAACCCTAGATCATCCATCATTCTTAACCTTATTTCTTTATAAAAGAAAAAGAGAAAAAGATATAAGCTACACCGACTCAATAAGTAAATCTTACACTATCTTACTGGATCAAGCATGAGTTTGTACATGTATCAATAAATTATTTAGAAAAAATAATTATCATTAGAATTTAAAACTTTCATCGTAATGATATATCAAAAATCAGTGATGCTCTTGTTGAGAAATATATCCCAAAAGTTGATCGTCAATTTGTTGATGGTTGAGCAATCTTGTATTGTAATTAATTTATTAATAAATAAAATATATTTTTGATATTTTCATCATAAGTTTTCATCTTCTAATGAACTCTGTTGTTGTGATGAAGTCCTTAAGACTATTTAGGTTCGATAAAGAGAGGATTTATCGATTAGTCCTTAAAACTATTCATGACCAAATGATAGGCTGTTAATAAGGACGACAGCTTCTATCGAGCATAGGTCGCTGTAGGCCATATGAGTTGGTTATCCTCTTAACCAAGAAGTGTGAAGACACTGGTATGGCATACAAGTAAAATATAAAGGTACATCATCATTGAACATGATCAATTTCAGAGCATTCTGCTGTCAAGAATGTCTTAGATGGGATATAGGTATAAGTATCTCTTAGACCTGAGATCGCCTTAGTGACTTACAAGCAACTCACTGTGCTTTGGTACTGGACAAACTGAATTTCTAATTCAATGATGGAAGATTTTTGGGCACAGTCAAGTACTTGCGAAGTCAGAGTATGATCAAGATAGGATTGACCACTCCAAAAGTTGAAGAAGAATGAGTTGCTGTATTTTAATTTAGCAAAATCTTGGCCAGGATAATCTATCAAATGGATTTGATATGTTGAAATACAATATGGATAACCTGATCAGAGTTGACAGTTGAACTCTGAGGTATCCTATGAGTATTTTGGTCAAGGAGATGAATTATATAGAAACTATATCTGCATGGGTTCTAAGGATATTGTTCTACATATTCGACCTATCCGACCGTCGAGTACCATTGCTAGATGATCACTTCGATTGGTATAAAAATTTATTTCTGTGCTACTGACTTAGGTTCGGACCTATGAGGTCACATATATTAAAGTTTATGATCCGATCAGATGGTTGATCAATGATTAAGAATCGTTCTAGGGTTAAATGATCAATACGATTGACATTTAACCTAATGCAAGTGTTGCAAGAGGATCGATTAGCAATTTGATTGCTAATTGACTTAGTTTGATTAAGCCAATGGGCTGAGATTAAGTCTAATTGAATATAATTTACTTAAATTTAGTTTAAACTTGATTGGATCAAGTCTAATTGATTTATTGGATAAGCCAAGTGCAAGAAAAAACTAATCCTAGTCCAATTAGGATTTGGGTCAACCTAATTTCTAATTCGATTAGAAAATTAAATCATATTTAAATCTAATTTAATATGATTAAATTAGATTCTTAATTTAATTAAAATTTATTTTAATTAAGTTAATTTGATTTTGGTTTGATTTGATTTACGAAACTAAATTTGAACAAGTCATAGATTGAACCCTAGTAAGACTAGGATTCCACCTTGCGCCACCTTAGCCCCCCATGCCCACTCTCTCTTATTTTATGTGATAAAATCTTCTCTCCCAAGCCTTCACACATGCCCAAACCTTTCTACTCTTTTTCTCTTACATGGTATGTGGTTGTGAACCAAGTCAAAGTAGAAATTAGTTTGGATTTCAAATTCTATGAGATAGAATTTTAGAAAATCAAAACTCTTTCCTTATGGCACTGATTTTATCCAAATTTTTTTTAGAATTTTTATGGATTTTATGAAATATATTGTGCATCCTTTACTGGTAGTCCATGGTAGAAAAATAAGGAGGGGGTGCCCAAGAGTTGGGCACCCCTTGTCTTGCCCTGTTTGGATTTTCCTTGACTAGATATTTGACCTAGACAAAGATTCTTCATATCTCTTTATTTAAGATGAATTTTTTCTTGATATTTTCATGAATTATAGAGCATTGAGAGACTTTTGGGGCATTTGAAAATTAGAGAGAAAGAGTATTGGGACGTGGAGATATAATAGACACAAAACTAGGTGTCTAGGTGAGAGCAAAGAGAAGAAGAAGAGGGTCTTCTTCTAGGGTTGCTGAGTTCACCTCTTTCCTTTCTCCATCTGTGAGTTTTTTGAGAGTATCTCACATCTAAAACTCTTTCTTCTACTTCTCATCTTTTGAAGAGTTCAAATCAAGAAGGAGGCATCTGATCGACCATCGAAGAAGGATCAGCACAATACTAGCATACTGTTCTGATTTCCTAGACCAGAACTTCTGATCGTGATTTATGGGCTTGTGTGGATGACTCCTAGAGGTCGGACATATATGTGGCTTGCAACATTATCTTCAAGACCAGATCAGTAAAGTTAGAATATCTAACTTGCAAGGTAATAGATCTGATCTATTATATTTTACATACATTAGATGTAGTATAGAAACATGTTGATATGATCAACATGTAGTTCTTGTTCTTTATATTTTAATTTCTGATTTAATACCATGTAATAATCATGTTGTTGGTGTAAAAATCCATCTACATCGGAGAAACTGGAGGTGAGGGAGTCGCGGTCGCCGCCGGGACCTGCAAAAGAAGTCTAAACCGGAGGTGGGGTTGCTCCGGCAAGACTCTCCGATGCTCAAGTCAGTTCTCTGCCTCAACAAGAATGGAGTGCTTGAATGAAAATTTTAGCAGAGTTTTTAGGTAAGAATGCGAGCTTAGAGAATAGCGTATCTGGGGTTCCCCTTTTATAGGTGGAGTGAGCAACCGACTGATAGCGATGTTTGTAACCGTCTGGTAGTGGGATGCCCATAGTCAGGAGGAGTTTGTTGCGAAGAGTAGTGGAGTGGAACCGTGGCTATCACCGGGACGTGCCATGTAGAGTCTGCCATAGGGAGTGGAGCAGCGTCCGTTGTCGCGACTTGCCAGAGGATGGAGGAATCGCGCGGTATCCATCGCAGAAAGTGGAGCAGGATCGTGGCCATTATTATGGCCTGCTAGGGAGTGATGGAGCCACACAGAATCCATCGCAGAAAGTGGAGCAGTGTCGTGGCCGTTACTGCTGCCTGCCAGTGGGTCCAAGCTTGTCGGCCGAAGTTCGGCTGGAGTGTCTGGCAGAGAGAGGTGGCTAGCCACCCTTCTGAGGGGAGCTCAGAGTCTGGCTCCCGTAGGAGTCCAGATGAAGTCTTCCCTCAGTCGAAGTTAGAGATGAGGTCCGACTCCCGTGGGAGTCCGGACGGGGTCTTCCCACAGATGGAGTCGGAGATGAGATCTGGCTCCCGTAGGAGTTCGGACGGAGTCCACCTGTAATTAAAGTCAGGGGCGAAGTCCGGCTCCCGTAGGAGTCCGGATGAAGTTTACCAGCAATCGAAGTCAGGGATGAAGCTCGGCTTCCGTAGGAGTCCGGGCAGAGTTCGCTTGCAATTGACGCCGGGGGCGAAGTCTGGCTCCCGTAGGAGTTCGGGCGAAGTCTTCCTGCAGTCGGAGTCGTGGACGAGGTCCGACTCCCGTAGGAGTCCGGGCTGAGTCTACCTGCAATTGGTGTTAGGGGCGAAGTCCGGCTCCTGTAGGAGTCCGGACGAAGTTTACCTGTAAGTGAAGTCGTGGGTGGAGTCCAGCTCCCGTAGAAGTCCGGACGAAGTCTGCCTTCAGCCAGAGTCGGGGATGAGGTCCGGCTCCCGTAGGAGTCCGGGCTAAGTCTACCTACAATTGGAGTTAGGGGCGAAGTGTGGCTCCTATAGGAGTCCGGACGAAGTTTACCTGTAAGTGAAGTCGTGGGTGGAGTCCGGCTCCCGTAGGAGTCCGGACGAAGTCTGCCTTCAGTCGGAGTCGGGGATGAGGTCCGGCTTCCGTAGGAGTCCGGGCTGAGTCTACCTGCAATTAAAGTCAGGGGCGAAGTCTGACTCCTGTAGGAGTCCGGATGAAGTTTACCAGCAGTCGAAGTCGGGGATGAAGCCCGGCTCCCGTAGGAGTCCGGGCAGAGTCCGCCTGCAATTGGCACCGGGGGCGAAGTCCGAACGAAGTTTACCTATAAGTGAAGTCATGGGCGGAGTCCGGCTCCCGTAGGAGTCCGGATGAAGTCTGCCTTCAGTCGGAGTCGGAGATGAGGTCTGGCTCCCATAGGAGTCCGGGCTAAGTCTACCTATAATTAAAGTCAGGGGCGAAGTCCGGCTCCCGTAGGAGTCCGGATGAAGTTTACCAGTAGTCGAAGTCGGGGATGAAGCCCGGCTCCCGTAGGAGTTCGGGCGGAGTCCGCCTGCAATTGGCGCCGGGGGCAAAGTATGACTCCCGTAGGAGTCTGGGCGAAGTCTTCCTGCAGCCAGAGTCATGGACGACCTCCGGCTCCCATAGGAGTCCGGGCTGAGTCTACCTGCAATTGGAGTTAGGGGCGAAGTCCGGCTCCTATAGGAGTCTGGATGAAGTTTACCTGTAAGTGAAGTCGTGGGTGGAGTCCGGCTCCCGTAGGAGTCCGGACGAAGTCTGCCTTCAGCCGGAGTCGGGGACGAGGTCCGACTCCCATAGGAGTTCGGACTGAGTCTACTTGCAATTAAAGTCAGGGGCAAAGTCCGGCTCCCGTAGGAGTCTGGATGAAGTTTACCAGCAGTCGAAGTCGGGGATGAAGCCCGGCTCCCGTAGGAGTCCGGGCGGAGTCCGCCTGCAATTGGCGTCGGGGGCGAAGTCTGGCTCCCGTAGGAGTCCGGGCGAAGTCTTCCTGCAGCTGGAGTTGGAGATGGAGTCCGGCTCCCGTAGGAGTCCGGACGAAGTCTTCCTGTAGTCGCAGTTGGAGATGGAGTCTGGCTCCCGTAGGAGTCCGGGCAGAGTCTTCCTGCAACTAGAGTTAGGGGTGAGGTCCGGCCCCCGTAGGAGTTCGGGCGAAGTCTGGTAGTTGTAGGAATCTGCCGTTGGTGAAGTTCAGCCGTTGACGAAGTCTGGGGTAGTTCGCATTGGAGTTGAACCTGGCTGGAAGAAGTCTGGAAGGGATTCGGAGAACAGCTGATAGTCGTAGAAGGTCGGCTGGCGGTGGAGCTCAGTGAGCACTTGGGGCGGCTTAATAGATGACTGGGGGAACTCATGTTGAAGGAGTTCGGGTGGTGCAGTGGGAGTTCGTCCGTCAGGGGAATTCAGTCAGCACTGTGGAAATCTGGCTGTTGGAGAGGTCCGGAGAGATACCATCCGTAGTCGAAAGCCGGAGGAGTCTTGGGAGGGTCAATCCTGTTAAGAACTTCGGCTGAGGGTATTTTATACCTAACACCAGTCCCCCTACTCCGAGTTCGAATTTCGAATGAAGGAAGTACAGAGAGATTTTCACAGCCGAAGTTGCTCCCTTGATGCCCGCGCGCAATCGTCCTTAGATATCTTGGCATTCAATGCGCATGCGCTGGAGTCTTTTCAAATCAAGGCAATCCGAAGAGGCTCTTTTGGAACCTGCAGCGGAACGGTGCTCAAGGCGTGATGCAATAAAGGCTCTGTCGGCCGTCTGCCACTTTTTAACCACCCGCTGTGGTGAGTGGGACACGCGGCGAAAAGAGACCGGTCAGAGAGGATTCGCAATAATCATTATGCCGGATCCTGGGGTCTATTTAAACCCGCACTCCTCCCCCAAGAGTTACACTCTATCCGACAGTCTCGTTCTGGCGCCCTTCTTCTCTCTCTGAGAACTCCAATTTTTCTCAACACCCTTTCCAGCCTTAGGCATTCCTCGAGCCGTCCCCATTTCTGCACCTTCGCACCTCTCTGAATCGCTTAGGTTAGTCTCGAAACTCCTTCCTCTTTTTGTTCTTCTTTTTGCCGTTCGATCTTTCTTCCTCTTGCTCTGCACATCAGTCCCCCGAGACCTTGTCTGCGATTTTCTCCAATTTTTAGGGATTTCGCCTCTGTAAATGGTCTCCATGTGATTCTAGATGTCTTCCAGGGCTTCTTCTTCTAGCGGCTCTAGGAGTTCGTCCGTTTCGGTCTCCCAGAGTCCTCAGGAGGTAGATGAACCAGTAGCTAGAGCTGAACTTCATCCGATTTTTGCACCGGACACCATTCCTTGTTCTCTGACTCCGGATGAACTCCAACTGATAAGAGTTCAGTATGGGATTCCTCCGGAGTACGAACTGAAACTTCCTGAGCCATCCGACCGGGCTAGTGCCCCTCCCCCCGGCTGCTTCTGCCTGTACCAGGAGGCCTTCCGTGCCAGACTTCGGCTTCCTCTTCTGCCTTTTGTCATTGCTCTTTTCCAATTTCTGGACATTTCTTTGGCTTCGGTTGCACCGAACTCCTTTAGGTTTTTGATAGGGTTCCTCTCTCTGTCATATAGTCGAAGTCCAGCCCACCCTTTCCTTGTTTAGATACTTCTACACCTTCAAGCATCATCCCACGGTAAAGGACTGGTGGTACTTCTCTCCACAGTTCGGTAGAAAGGGGTTGCTGAAAGGTGCCCCCTCTTCTATCCATAACTGGAAGGGGAAGTTTCTTTATGTTCGATGCCCGATCTTGAGGCTAGGGTTGCCCCCCTGGGGCTCTCCGAGGGACTCCGTCCGTCGGGCGCCCAGCCTGGGGGGGGACGATCTTCAAGCCTCCCAGAAACTCCTCAAATATCCAACTCTTTCTCTCCCCAACCTCCTGAAGGAGCAGTTTCTGTTCAACATCGGCTTGAGCCCCCTGGATCCCGCCAGTATTTCATCTCTCCTTTTCTTTTCTTCTTTTCCTTTCCTTTCCTCTCTCTCTCCTACTTCTCTTTTTTTCTCCTTTTTCACCCCCTCTTTCTCTTTTTCTCTTTTTTTTTCTTTCTTTTTTTTTTTTTAGGCATGGACGCCGAAGAAGCACAGATGCTTGCCAGGGGCCTGAAGGCTCTCAAAAGAAAGGGTGCCACGGCCTCCGGGCTGGCGAAGAAGACCAGAGTGAAGGGGATGAGTTCGGCCGTGCCCGCCCAAGCGACCTCAGCCGCCGATGTCCTTGCAGACACTGAGCTTCCAGCCGCCCAAGCTTCCTCAAGGGGTTTGAGTTCTCCTACCGAGGTCCCCGCTTCAGAGTCCCGTCCTGAGGAGGTGCCAGGGGGTGAGAGGAGGAAGACCTTGGCCCGCAGGGTTGGTAGTCACCGGGCTGCCACCAAAGAATCCCACGGCTCTGAAGAGGAGCAGGGGAATGATCCCTTTAGTGACAAGGACCTAATAAAAAAGCTGGTTGATGGGTGCTCACTGCCCGAAGTCATCCAGAGGATCGTCTGCGTCGATCCTGCACAACGAGTCTGGGACTCGCTGGGGGCCTTCCTCGAGGTAAGCAGATTCATCTTCCTTCCTTCCTTTCGCTTCTTCACTTAATTAACTTCTCAGCTTCCATTTTGACCCTCCGATCGTCCTTGCAGCTCGGACACCAACTCCTTGCCAACATCGAGACGACAAACAAGACGATGGAAGGTCAGCAGGCTGAGACTGCCCGTCTTAAGGAAATGGCCCTCGAGGCGGCCGGCGTCCGAGAAGCGCTTGAGAGAGAGAGACAGACCTCGGCGGAACAAAAGGCCGTCTTGGAGTAGATGGTGAGGAGGGCGGAGGCCGAGGTTGCCAACATGGCGGAGCAGATCCCGACCCTGGTCTCAGAGGCCAGGGGTCAAGTGGTGGAGGAGTTCAAGGCTTCCACCGAAATGAAGAAGTTGAAAGTTGAGTTTGGCCAAGCCGCATTCAATAGGGGGTTCGAGCTCTGCCAGGAGAAGATGGTCGGGAAATTCTCCGAGCTCGACCTCAGCTTCTTGGACGAAGCATCCAAGGATGAAGCCGGACCCTCCACCACCGTCGTAGCCACCGCGGACCACCTCCCAGAGGTGCCGAGTCCCCCTGTTGATCCAGAGGTCCGAGACCTCTAACCTTGTATTCTTCCTTTATTGCAATTTTTCTTCTTTCTTTTGTCTTCAAGAAACGTTCAGTCAATAAAATTGGTCTCCTCCTTATGGGGGACTTTTCTTCTCTTCTTTTTCTTTCTTCTTCTTTGTAATGAGCTGCGCCTTAACGCGTTGACCTCCCGGTGGCAGTGCCCTGCCGAGGCACTTTCTTTGCCCTAAGGGATTCCGCTGAAGTTCACGATCCAACGTCTGAAGAAGAAAGTTCTTCATTTGACGAAAAGATCGAAGATGGAAGGCGAGCTCCGCAGGTTGAGGGAGGGTCACTCCGAAGCCACCATGGAGGCCACCCACTTCCGAAACCTCCACTTGAAGGGGATCATGGAGTACAGTCGGAGAAAGACGAACTTCGAGAGGGAGCTCGAGGAACACAGAAAGTGCGCCAGTGATCGAATTTGGGCTCAAGCTGCCAAGATCAGTTCCCTCTGAGCGAAGCTGTCAGCCACTCAGGGGAGGATTAGCCAGTTGGAAGGAAGCTCATCCCGGCTTTTGACTCGGGCTGACAGCGACCGAGAATGGTTGAACAAGGTCTCCACCCTCCAGCAATAGCTCCAGGATGCCGAGGCGAGCCATGACGCGTATCGGGCTGGCTGGCGCAAGCAGGTGGACGAATACAGAGGGAGGCTCAGGATGGCGACCGACGAAGTTGCCCGCCTTCAAGGGCAGCTAGCTGGAGGGGCTCAGCTTGTTCCGCTCGGGATTCCAGCAAATTTCAATCCCTGAGAAGAACCACAGAAGAGCTGTCTGTCGCCCTTGGGGAGAGGACGATCGAGCTGCAGCAATTGAAGTTCCAGCTGGCATGCGAGCAGCAGGCCATCAAGGACGCGGAGGCGGAATCCGAGGTCCTGAGAAAAAAGCTTCGAGAGGCAGAGAATAAAAGCTAGTGATTTTACCGTAGATACATGGAGATATTAATGAGAGAGAGGAAACTGGAGGCAGAAGTCGAAAGTTTAAGGCACTCCCTGACGAGAGTCGAAGCCGAAAGTTCGAGATCGGAGGAAGCCGGGCCCCCTTAGGGCTCTTTTTGCCTTCCGTCTTCCCATGCATATATTTTTTCTTTTGTTGTTTTGTCTTGTTCTTGTTGTTTTGCTTTTCTTCCTTTAGCCTGCTGGGCTTTGTAGTGTATATTTTGTGAATGAAATGAAAATAAAATTTTGTGTTACCTCGTCCACACATTGCATTAAATTATCATCCGTCGAACTTCTTTTGTCTCTTGACTTGTTCGGCGTCAGTGTCGCTCGGAGATGCCCAGTCATCACCACGTTGATTTGCTCTTCTTATCATCTATGGCCATGGGCTCGAGCTCATGGTCTGAACTTCGCATTATCTTGAAGGAGTCATTATTTTCTTGACCCGTGTCGAGAGCCTTCTTAGAGACTGGGGATATTCGGTAGGAGCTCCCGTCTTCGTTGAGATGAAGTTCCCTATATTTTTGGTGTAGTTTGTTTTTCATCTGTTGTCGATGTAGTTCATCGCTTTCCTTTTCAATTTTTCTCCTCTTTTCTGAGTGAGGGTCCTCCCCTTACTTTTTGCAGGGTCGCGTAGAGATGTAGAGGTGCCGTTGAGAGGACCTTTCCCTTTATCTAATCATGTTGGGCGATCGGGCTTTTGTCATCGTCAGGATGAGGTTCTCCTTCTGTTCTTGACGTAGTCGATCTCAGCTCAGGTTATGACGAGGTTCTCCTCCTGTTCCCAATGGGACTGTGGGAGCACATAAAGGTCGTTGCAAGGGTTTCTCCCCCCATCCAGTCTAAAAGAATCGGATCTTCGACTTTGCTCATGTCAGGACGAGGTTCTCCTCCTGTTCCTAACATGACTGTGGGGGCACATTAGGGCGTTGTAGGGCCTCTCCCCCCATCCGATCTAAAAGAACCGAGCCTTTGACTTTGCTCATATTAGGGCGAGGTTCTCCTCTTGTCCCTAACATGGCTGTGGGGGCGCATAAGGGCGTTGTAGGGCCTCTCCCCCCATCCGATCTAAAAGAACCAAGCCTTTGACTTTGCTCATGTTAGGGCGAGGTTCTCCTCCTGTCCCTAACATGGCTGTGGGGGCGCATAAGGGCATTGTAGGGCCTCTCCCCCCATCCGGTCTAAAAGAATCGGGCCTTTGACTTTGCTCATGTTAGGGCGAGGTTCTCCTCCTGTCTCTAACATGGCTGTGGGGGCGCATAAGAGCCGTTATATGGGCCTCTCCCCCCATCCGATCTTAAAATAATCAGACTTTCATTTTGCTTATGTTAGGACAAGGTTCTCCTCCTGTTCCTAACATGACCTTGTTTTGATTGTTTGAAGGGGTTATCCCCAGTCGTAACAAGTTCATGCCAAAAGGGAAAGACATGCAAAGTCGAAAGCAATTTCGATTCAAAGCAAAGTCGTTAGTATTACATTTACAGGTTTTTCGAGTCCCATGGTCGTGGAAGGTCTGCTCCTCCTTGAGGTCCTCCGATGATGGAGTTGATGATCCCGATTGGAGGTCGATCTCCTGGCTGCCCTTCCCTCCTCGGCGGTTCAGGTTGCGGCAGGACCCTTGGCCGATCCTCTCTGCCTTCAGGTCGATGTCGAATAAACCTGTCGAGCCGACCTCGTCTGATGAGCTCCTCGATCTCATCCCAGAGCTGAATGCACTTCTCTGTATCGTGGCCATGGTCACGATGGTAGAGGCAGAACTTGTTAGGATTGCGCTTCCCAGGATGTGTGCGCATCCTTTCCAGCCTTGGCAGCTGCTCCCTGACCTCCATCAACACTTGGGTTTTCGAGGCATTTAGGGGGGCATAGTTGCGGAACCTTCCTGGGGGAGAACCTCGCCGAGCCCGACGATCCGGGCTTCCCTACCTGCATACCCGGGGAGGAGTATGGACACGCTTGTGCCCGAGAGGAGTTCAAGAACGTGGTCGAGCTTCTCTCGGCCCTTTTTCGACTGTGGGCTTACTCGAGTCTCCCGCCTGCCGCTCTCTCGCGGTCTCCTCATCTTTCATTTTAAAGGCTTCTTCCGCTCGGGCGTACCCTTCGGCCCGAGCCAATATGTCAGCAAAATTCCTGGGGTACTTCTTCTCCAGGGAGAACAAAAGGTCGTTCTTCTGAAGGCCATCCTTCAGAGCGACCATCGCTACCGACTAGTCCAAGTTCCGGACCTCCAGCGCGATGATATTGAAATGGTTGATGTAGGCCCGAATAGACTCCCCCTCCCTCTGCTTGATGTTGATGAGGGACTCTGAACCCTTTCGGGGGCACCGACCGCTGATAAAATGGGCCACAAATTGGTGGCTCATCTGATCGAAGAAAAAGATGGTACCCGACTTCAGCATCGAGTACCAGTTTCTCGCCGCTCCCTTCAAGGTGGATGGGAAGGCTCGGTATAGAATGGCGTCAGGTGCGCCATGAAGCAGCATCATCATCCGGAAGGCCTCCAGGTGGTCAATCGGGTCCGAAGTCCCGTCGTAGCTTTCAAACTGAGGGAGCTTGAAGTTCAACAGGATTGGCTCCTGCATGATCATTTGAGAAAAAGGAGGGTCAGTACAAATATCCTCACCATAAGCGGAGGGAGCGTGGCGGAGTTCTTCGATCCGTCGGTTCATCTCCTGGAGTCTCTAGTCCAGGAAATCCTTTCGACTACGGGTCTCGAGGGTCCTCTGACAGAATGGGGGTAGAGATCTCCCAAGGGTGGAATCGTGATCCGACTGAGGGCTCTCCACCATCGGATTCGTCTTTCTAGGAAAGATAGGGCGATTGACCCAAGTGGCCCATCCTGCCGTCGAATTTTGGAGTTCCGATGACATTCTCTCCGGCCGCACTGACGCCTGCGGCTGTTGCTGCTGTTGTATGGCCTGCACCGCTTCAGTGAGGCCCTTGACCTGCTGGGCCAGCAAGTCAAACTGTTCCGCGCCAACCGCCGTAGCCGGAGGAGGGGAAAGAGGGTGGGAAACTGGAGGTGAGGTCAGAGCCTGAGATCTGGCCACAGAGGTCGTGGATCATCGCATGGATGCTCTGCGGGGAGGCATCGGGCGAGGATCGAGTGGAGGAAGGAGGAGAGGACGCCGGAGAAGATGATCGGAGGCGGTCCCGTTGAGCGCTCCTTTAAGAACAAGGGTACTGCGAAGATACAGGCCCCTTCTTCTAGCACCAATCCTGTTGGTGCAAAAATCCACCTGTGTCAGAGAAGCTGGAGGTGAGAGAGTCGCGTTCGCCGTCGGGACCTGCAAAAGAAGTCTAAACCGGAGGTGGGGTTGCTCCGGCAAGACCCTCCGATGCTCAAGTCAGTTCTCTGCCTCAACAAGAATGGAGTGCTCGAATAGAAATTTTAGCAGAATTTTTAGGTAAGAATGAGAGCTTAGAGAATAGCGTATCTGGGGTTCCCCTTTTATAGGCGGAGGAAGCAACCGACTGATAGCGATGTTTGTAACCGTCTGGTAGTGGGATGCCCATAGTCAGGAGGAGTTTGTTGCGAAGAGTAGTGGAGTGGAACCGTGGCTATCACCGGGACGTGCCATATGGAGTCTGCCGCAGGGAGTGGAGCGGTGTCCGTTGTCGCGACTTGCCAGAGGATGGAAGAATCGTGCGGTATCCATCGTAGGAAGTGGAACAGGATCGTGGCCATTATTGCGGCCTGCCAGGGAGTGATGAAGCCGTGCGGAATCTGTCTCAGGAAGTGGAGCAGTGTCGTGGCCGTTACTGCAGCCTGCCAGTGGGTCCAGGCCTGTTGGCCGAAGTTCGGCTGGAGTGTCTGGCGGGGAGAGGTGGCTAGCCACCCATCTGAGGGGAGCTCGGAGTCCGACTCCCGTAGGAGTCCAGACGAAGTCTTCCTTTAGTCGAAGTCGGAGATGAGGTCCGACTCCCGTGGGAGTCCGGACGGGGTCTTCCCACAGATGGAGTCAGAGACGAGATCTGGCTCCTGTAGGAGTTCGGACGGAGTCCACCTGCAATTAAAGTCAGGGGCGAAGTCCGGCTCCCGTAGGAGTCCGGATGAAGTTTACCAGCAGTCGAAGTCGGGGATGAAGCCCGACTCCCGTAGGAGTCCAGGCGGAGTCCGCCTGCAATTGGCGCCGGGGGCGAAGTCCGACTCCCGTAGGAGTCCGAGCGAAGTCTTCCTGCAGTCGGAGTCGTGGACGAGGTCCGACTCCCGTAGGAGTCCGGGCTGAGTCTACCTGCAATTGGAGTTAGGGGCGAAGTCCGGCTCCTGTAGGAGTCCGGATGAAGTTTACCTGTAAGTGAAGTCGTGGGCGGAGTCCGACTCCCGTAGGAGTCCGGACGAAGTCTGCCTTCAGTCGGAGTCGGGGACGAGGTCCGGCTCCCGTAGGAGTCCGGGCTGAGTCTACCTGCAATTGGAGTTAGGGACGATGTCTGGCTCCTGTAGGAGTCCAGACGAAGTTTACCTGTAAGTGAAGTCGTGGGCGGAGTCCGGCTCCCGTAGGAGTCCGGACGAAGTCTGCCTTCAGCCGGAGTTGGGGATGAGGTCCGGCTCCCGTAGGAGTCTGGGCTGAGTCTACCTGCAATTAAAGTCAGGGGCGAAGTCCGGCTCCCGTAGGAGTCCGGATGAAGTTTACCAGCAGTCGAAGTCAGGGATGAAGCCCGGCTCCCGTAGTAGTCCGGGTGGAGACCGCCTGCAATTGGCACCGGGGGTGAAGTCCGGACGAAGTTTACCTGTAAGTGAAGTCGTGGGTGGAGTCCAGCTCCCGTAGGAGTCCGGACGAAGTCTACCTTCAGTCGGAGTCGGGGATGAGGTCCGACTTCCGTAGGAGTCCGGGCTGAGTCTACCTGCAATTAACGTTAGGGGCGAAGTCCGGCTCCCGTAGGAGTCCGGATGAAGTTTACCAGCAGTCGAAGTCGGGGATGAAGCCCGGCTCCCGTAGGAGTTTGGGCGGAGTCTGCCTGCAATTGGTGTCGGGGGCGAAGTCCGGCTCCCGTAGGAGTCCGGACGAAGTCTTCCTACAGCCGGAGTCGTGGACGAGGTCTGGCTCCCGTAGGAGTCCGGGCTGAGTCTACCTGCAATTGGAGTTAGGGGCGAAGTCTGGCTCCTGTAGGAGTCCGGATGAAGTTTACCTGTAAGTGAAGTCGTGGGCGGAGTCCGGCTCCCATAGGATTCCGGACGAAGTCTGCCTTCAGCCGGAGTCAGGGACGAGGTCCGGCTCCCGTAGGAGTTCGGGCTAAGTCTACCTGCAATTAAAGTCTGGGGCGAAGTTTGGCTCCCGTAGGAGTCTGGATGAAGTTTACCAGCAGTCGAAGTCGGAGTGAAGCCCGACTCTCGTAGGAGTCCGGGCGGAGTCCGCCTGCAATTGGCGTCGGGGGCGAAGTCCGGCTCCTGTAGGAGTCCGGGCAAAGTCTTCCTGTAGCTGGAGTTGGAGATGGAGTCCGGCTCTCGTAGGAGTCCGGATGAAGTCTTCCTGTAGTCGAGTTGGAGATGGAGTCCGGCTCCTGTAGGAGTCCGGGCAGAGTCTTCCTGCAACCAGAGTTGGGGGCGAGGTCCGACCTCCGTAGGAGTTCGAGCGAAGTCTGGTAGTTGTAGGAATCTACCGTTGGTGAAGTTCAGCCATTGACGAAGTCTGGGGTAGTTCGGATTGGAGTTGAACCTGGCTGGAAGAAGTCTGGAAGGGATTCGGGGAACAGCTGATAGTCGTAGAAGGTCGGCTGGCGGCGGAGCTCAGTGAGCACTTGGGGTGGCTTAATAGATGACTGGGAGAACTCATGTTGAAGGAATTCGGGTGGTGCAGTGGGAGTTTGTCCGTCGGGGGAATTCAGTCAGCACTGTGGAAATCCGGCTGTTGGAGAGGTCCGGAGAGATACCATCCGTAGTCGAAAGTCGGAGGAGTCTTGGGAGGGTCAATCCTGTTAAGAACTTCGGCTGAGGGTATTTTATACCTAACACATGTAATAGGATCTTAGATCTAGGGATTCTCTAAATTTATAAGATAAATTTTGATTTATTTTAGTCTTCTACTGCCTGATCTTGAAAAAGTTTCAAGATCTAATCCTAAAATCCTAGATCTGATTCCTTCAAATGGTATCAGAGCCTAGGTTGTTTATTACATGATTATTTATACATGCTTAGATTATTTTTTAGATTAGATCTAATTTATAATCTGATTGTTAAATCTGAAATTAAAATTTTTAGATCAATCATGAACTGTAGGTTGTCCTGCTGTAAGGTTTATCCCTTACATTGCAAAGGTTGTCCTAGTTCGTATCGATCTATCTTTAATCATAAATTTGTTAGATATAATCTAGATTAAATTTATAATTTATTAGATTTAAAAGGTGTTTAAATCTAAAATAAAATCTCTTTGTTAATAATTTCCGCACAAAGAACCATCATATATTTGTCTGAAAAATTTGCACAGTTTAAAGTTGAAATTCTTTCAATTACATGAACCTATTTAGATTAGATCTATAGTAGTTTCATGCTTATTTCACTTGCATTTTGATTATGAATCAAACATGCAACTTGGTTGGTAGAACCATATTGTAAAAATATTTTACAAATATGAAAATTATTTTCGAAAAGTCGAACCCCAACCCTCAGCCCAAAACTTAATTGAGAATTAAGAAGTTGTTTGATTAGGTTCTAAAATTGTGAATTGAAGAACCTAAGACACAAACCATAATACATTGGGTTAATGGATTAGTGAGAATTAGGTCCATTAATTGGGTTAGACCTAAGGTTAGATTAAAGATGGACTTAATTAAAGAATTGACTAAATCTAATCAATTGTTGTCTTAGATTAGGTCAAAGATTCTCTTGATCAATTACAATAGTTGTAGTTGGTCAAATCCATATCTTTAACGAGAATCAAATAGACTTGATTCTTGGCTAAGTGGTCTAGCACGAACTATTAGGTTGATCTAATCGAAACTAATTAAATTAGTTGATGATTAAGATAAATTAGATCGATGGTTTTTAATTGGCAGCCCGCCTATCTGGCCATTTCTAATAGTGTCTCAGGCAAGCTTTGACAGACCCTCCCATCGATCAAACTTACCTGATCTCTTGGTGAAATTATATTTTGATCGGATCACTTGACTGTTCGAGTTGACCCATGTCAGCTAGGTAAATCAGTGTGACTGATTTAGGTGCTCCTAGACCAGCCCTTTTAATGGTCTCTCTTAAGCTGACTTGGTTAAGCCAGTGGGAGGATCATGATAAGCTGGTTCATCTGACCTCCTCTTCTAAAATAATTAAATCTTCTAAAATTATTCGGTCCTTAAAATGAAATAGTTATGGTGATAACTAGATCATAGCCTTCCACTAAGTGGATGATAATGGGTTCATCAGTTGGATAATCATTGGAGGCCCAAAGGCCTGGTGCTTATCGGCTGATGGAATTATCATTCATAATATGATTTCTTGACTGCATCTTTCTAAATGGTGGTTAGGTTAGCCAACCAAAGTTGGGCCTAATCATTCATTGGCTAGATGGGTCAAGTATGGTCATGTTAATAGTTGGACCTAACTAGATCTTTTCAATGGAGGCCAAAGCCTACTGATTAGGGACTGAGGCAAAATTAAAATTACTAAAAATTATTTAGAGAAATAATTGGTTATGAACCTACCTTTAGATGTACATGGGTTGGCCAACCAAAGTTAGGCTTGTGTGCAGTCTAAGTGGATTCTAGTACCCACTAAGAAATTAGGGTAATTCCTCGAATTGGAGGTAGAGGCTATCAATTCGAATAAAATAGTGGGAGAAACTTTTTGATTAAAGTTTAAATCTTTAGGTTTAATGAATCAATTACTAATTAGGTTATGATTTTTTTTTGTACAGATATAGTCACTTTTCTATCGCTCCGATCATTGTTGGATAATGAAAATTTGGTGGGACCCAACTTCGATAGCTGGTACCGAAAGTTGAAGATAGTCCTGGAGCATGAATGGATCCTATATGTGATAATGGATCCTGCACTTGAGGAGCCAGCTGCCAATGCACATAGAACAGTCAAAGATACTTATCAGAAGTGGCTCAGTGATCAGACCACGGTGCGCTGCATCATGCTGGCTGCCCTGAGCAACGAGTTCAGTCGCAGATTTGAGACGGCTCAGCCAAAGGACATGCTTCAAGTGTTGAAAGATGCCTTTAGCACACCCAATGATGTGGAGAGGCACAAGACTAGTTGTGCCATCTTCAACACCAAAATATGGGATGGTGTCTCTGTCACTGATCATGTATTGTACATGATCAAGCTGATGGAGTATTTGAGCAAGCTCGGTTTTTTTTTGCATGAGCAGTTTGGGAAAGATGCAATACTGAACTCGCTGCCCAAGTCTTATCTTCCATTCCTCACTCATTATAGAATGACAAAGCCTGAAGTAAACTATCATGAGTTACTGGGGTTGCTTCAGAACTTTGAGAAGGATCACCAACTCCACAAAGAGTCAGTGAACTTAGTGGGAGGTTCATCTTCTAGTTCTCGACCCTTTAAGAAAAGGAAGAAGAACAAAAAGAAAAAAGTAAAGAAGGTACAAGTTCAGGCTGGGACATCAGTGCAGGGCCAGACAAGAAAGATCAAACCCAATAAGAGTCAAACTGAATGCTTCTTTTGCAAGAAGTGGGAGTATTGAAAGAGGAACTATCCTCAGTATATTGCCTTTCTAGATCCGAATAGGCAGAGAAAGAAGCAAGCTGTTACTGGGCAAGGTATTTATATGATAACTCCTTGCAATTTCTTTATTTGTGATATAACTGACTGGGTTTTGGATACCGATAGCCCTTACCATATTTGCCATTCATTGCAGGGGTTGCAAGTCAGTAGGAGATTCGAGCAAGACGAGAGATTCCTGAACGTTGGAGATGGAAGACCAGTTCCAGTTCTAGCATTAGAAATCTTGAAACTTATTTTTGAGTCCCATACCGTTGTTCTTAATGATTGTCATTTCTATCCCAGTTTTTTTTTAAATGTCATTTCTGTAGGCCTTCTGGCCAAAAATGATTATGAAATTTCAATAAAGAAACAAGTTTGTAATATCATTATGAATGGTGTTATTATTTTTTGTGGATATTTGAACAATGGTGTGTATATGTTATCACAACCTATTAACATAGTCTATTCTACTGGCAAGCACCCTAGATTAGATAGTGTATCAGATATCTACTTATGGCACTGTAGGCTAGGTCATATAAACAAGAACAAGATAAATAGATTGACTCAAGAGGGAATCTTCGAAGTCAGTGATTATGAATCACTTCCAACCTGTGAGTCCTGTCTTCTTGGTAAAATGACCAAGTCACCTTTTACTGAAAAAGGTGAGAGAGCTACTGAGCTCTTGGGCCTAGTACATACTGATGTATGCGGGCCCATGAGCACAAGTGCTAGAGGTGGATATTTTTATTTCATCACTTTTTCGAATGATCTATCCAGATATAGATATGTCTATCTGATGAAACATAAGTCAGATTCATTTGAAATGTTCAAACGATTCCAAAGTGAAGTAGAAAAATAAACTGAGAAGAGTATTAAAACTCTTCGGTCTGATCGAGGAGAAGAATACCTTTCTGGTGAGCTTCTCATATATCTAGGAGAGAATGAGATTCTCTCCTAATGGACTCCTTCAGAAATACCACAGCATAATGGTGTGTCTGAAAGGAGAAATCGGACTCTGTTAGACATGATCCGATCCATGATGGATTTTGCCAGCTTATCGATATCCTTCTGAAGATATACACTCGAATCGACCTGTTATCTGTTAAATAGGGTTTCAAGTAAATCTATAATTAAGACTCCATATGAGATATGGACAGGGCGTAAGCCAGCACTTTCACACCTTAGGGTCTGGAGGTGCCCGACTTATGTCAAACGGTTAGTTACAGATAAATTTGGACCTAGGTCTGACAAATGCATATTCATAGGATACCCCAAAGAGATCAAAGGATATTTTTTCTACCATGTTGATGAACAAAAGGTGTTCGTCAGTCTTAAGGCAACTTTTTTAGAAAAGGAGTTCCTTGGTGAAGGAACCATTGCCTCTAAGGTTAAACTTGATGAAGTTCAACAGGTAGAAGGACCGACACCAATAGCTGAACCTGAGTCAGATTTGATTAGATCAGATCCGGAGCTCAATGTACCTACACCATCAAGATGATCCGATAGAGTACTGCATCAACCGGACAGATACTATGATTTTTTGATCCGAGATGGTGATCCCATCGAACTCGATGAGAACGATGAGGATCCGATCATCTATATGGATGCAATGCAGAGATCTGATTTCGAGAAATGGCTTGAAGCCATGAAATCTGAAATAAAGTCCATGAAGGTCAACGATGTATGGACATTGGTTGACCCACCTGAAGGAGTTAAATCTATTGGGCGTAAATGGGTCTTCAAAAGGAAGAGGGGTGCAGACGAAAAGGTGGAGACCTATAAAGCCCATCTAGTTGCTAATGGGTATCGTCAACATTATAGTATTGACTATAACGAGACGTTCTCTCCTGTGGCAATGCTCAAATCTATTTGGATAATGCTTGCAATAGCTGCCCATCTAGATTATGAGATCTGGCAGATGGATATAAAGACAGCTTTTCTGAATGGAGAGCTGATTGAAGAGGTGTATATGATACAACCTGAGGGATTTACATCCACAGATAGTCCAAAGTGTGCAAGCTTCAGAGATCCATTTATAGATTGAAGCAAGCTTCTCAGAGTTGGAACATGCATTTTGATAAGGTGATCAAAACGTATGGTCTCATTAAGAACGGAGAAGAGTCCTGCATCTATAAATGGATAAATGGTCCAGTTGTGGTATTCCTTATCTTGTACATAGATGACATTCTCTTAATCAGGAATGACATCTCCGCACTACAGGGAATAAAAATTTGATTGTCATCGTAATTCTCCATGAAGGACTTGGGTGAAGTATCCTACATCCTAGGGATGAAGATCTATAGGGATAGATCTAAAAGGATGCTTGAGTTATCTCAATCCACATACATAGACACTGTGCTGAAGAGGTTCAGCAAGAAAAATTTTAAGAAGGGCTATCTACCGATAGGCCATAAAATTTCTCTCTCTAAGAAAGATTGTCCGACAACTCTTGAAGAGAGAGAGCATATGAGTAGAGTCTCATATATTTTGACCATGGGATGTATCATGTACGCTATGATATGTATAAGGTCAGATGTGGCATACTCACTAGGAGTAGTGAGTAGATACCAATCTAATCCTAAAAAAAATCACTGGAAAGTGGTTAAAGCCATCCTTAAGTATTTGAGAAATACTAAAGACCAATGGTTGATTTATGATGAGTCAGATCTGAAACTTATGGGGTTCACAGACTCCAGCTTTCAATCTGACCATGATAACAGCAGAAGCGTGTTAGATTATATCTTTACTCTGAATGGTGGAGTCATTTGCTGGAAGAGTTCCATGCAACAAACTATGACAGACTCTGTTTGTGAGGTGGAGTACATCGCAGCATCGGATACCGTGAAGAAAACTGTGTGGCTGAGAAAATTCATCATCGAGCTCGGAGTAGCACCCTCCCTCGATGGTCCAATCCTGCTCTACTGCGACAGCACTAGTGCCATAGCTCAGGTGAAGGAACCCAGAACAACCAGCGGATGAAGCACATTTTGCGTCGCTTCCACCTGATCCGGAAGATCGTGGATCGAGATAACGTCGACCTTCAGAAGATCGACGGAAAGGAGAACCTGACCGACCCCTTCACTAAAGCTCTGATGATAAAGGAGTTCGACAACCACAAGTCGAAGATGGGTATTGGATACTGTGCCGAGTGGCATTAGGATAAGTGCGAGTTGTTAAAAAATATATCCCAAAAGTCAATCATCAATCTGTTGATGGTTGAGCAACTTTGTATTGTAATTGATTTGTTAATAAATAAAATATATTTTTGATATTTTCATCATAAGTTTTTATCTTCTAATAAACTCCGTTGTTGTGATGAAGTTCTTAGGACTATTTAGATTCGATAAAGAGAGGATTTATTGATTAGTCCTTAAAACTGTTCATGATCAAATGATAGATTGTTAATAAGGACGACAGCTTCTATCGAGCATAGATCGCTGTAGGCCAATAGGTTGGTTGTCTTCTTAACTAAGGAGTGTGGAGACACTGATATGGCATATAGGTGAGATGTAAGGGTACATCATCATTGAACGTGACCAACTCCAGAGCATTCTGCTGTCGAGAATATCTTTGATGGGATGTAGGTATAAGTATCCCTTAGACCTGAGATCGCCTCAGTGACTTGCAAGCAACTCACTGTGCTTTGGTACTGGACCAACTGAATTTCTAATTCAGTGATGAAAGGCTTCTGAGCACAATCAAGTACTTGCGAAGTCAAAGTGTGATCAAGATGGGATTGACCACTCTAAGAGTTGGAGAAGAATGAGTCGCTGTATTTCAATTTAGCAAAACCTTGGTCAGGATAATCCATCAGATGGATTTGATATTTTGAAATACAATGTGGATAACCTAATCCGAGTTGACAGTTGAACTCTGAGGTTTTCTATGAGCATTTTGGTCAAGGGAATGAATTATATGGAAACTATATCCATATAGGTTCTAAAGATGTTGTTCTACACATTCGACCTATCCGACCATCGGGTACCATTGCTAGATGATCACTTCGATTGGTATAAAAATTTATTTCTATACTATCAGCTTAGGTTCGGACCTATAAGGTCACACACATTAGAGTTTACAATCCGATCGAATGGTTGATCAACGATTAAGAATCGTTCTAGGATTAAACGATCAATACGATTGATATTTAACCTAATGCAAGTGTTGCAGGAGGATCGATTAGCAATTTGATTGCTAATTGGCTTAATTTGATTAAGTTAATGAGCTGAGATTAAGTCTAATTGAATATAATTTAATTAGATTTGGTTTGGGATTGATTGGATCAAGTCCAATTGGTTTATTGGATAAGCCAAGTGCTAGGAAAAACTAGTCCTAGTCCAATTAGGACTTGGATCAACCTAATTTCTAATTCGATTAAAAAATTAAATTTAATTTAAATTTAATTTAATCTGATTAAATTAAGTTTTTAATTTGATTAAGACCTATTTTAATTGGATTGATTTGGTTTTGGTTTGATTTGGTTTGAGAAATCAAATTTGAGCAAGTCATAGATTGAACCCTAGTAAGACTAGGATTCCACCTTGCGCCACCTTAGCCCCCCACGCCCACTCTCTCTTATTTTGTGTGATAAAACCTTCTCTCCCAGGCCTTCACGCATGCTCAAAGCTTTCCACTCTTTCTCTCTTGCATGGTATGTGGTTGTGGACCAAGTCAAAGTAGGAATTAGTTTGGATTTCAAATTCTATGAGGTAGAATTTTAGGAAACCAAAACTCTTTCCTTATGGCACTGATTTTATCCAGATTTTTTTTTGAATTTTTATAAATTTTATGGCACATATTGTGTGCCTTTTGCTGTTGGTCCATGGTAGAAAAAGAAGGAGGGGGCGCCCAAGAGTTGGGCACCCCTTGTCTTGCCCTGTTTGGATTTTTCTTGACTAGGTATTTGACCTAAATAAGAATTCTTCATATCCCTTTATTTAAGATGAATTTCTTCTTGAGATTTTCATAGATTATATAGCATTGAGAGACCTTTAGGGCATGTAAAAATCAGGGAGAAAAAGTTTTGGGGTGTGGAGATATAATAGACACAAAACTAAGTGTCTAGGTGAGAGCAAAGAGAAGAAGAAGAGGATCTTCTTCTAAGATTGCTGAGTTCACCTCTTTTCTTCCTCCATCTATGAGTTTTCTGAGAGTGTCTCATATCTAAAACTCCTCCTACTTCTCATCTTTAAAAGAATCTAAATCAAAAAGAAGGAGACATCTGATCGACCATCGAAGAAGGATTAGCACAGTACCAGCATACTGTGCTGATTTCCTGAATCAGAAGTTCTGATCATGATTCGTGGGCTTGTGTAGATAACTCCTAGAGGTCGGATGCATGTGTGGCTCACAACATCATCCTCAAGCCTGGATCAGCAAAGTTAGAATGTCTAACTTACAAGGTAATATATCTGATCTATTATATTTTACATACGTTAGATGTAGTATAGAAACAGGTTGATATGATCAACATGTAGTTCTTGCTCTTTATATTTTAATTTTTGATTTAATATCATGTAATAATCATGTAATAAGATCTTAGATCTAGAAATTCTCTAGTTTTATAAGATAAATTTTGATTTATTTTAGTCTTCCACTATCTGATTTTGAAAAAATTTCAAGATCTAATCCTGAAACCCTAGATCTGATTCCTTCAGCTCTTGCATATGCATAAATCGTACAATTTATATAAACATAGTTTTTGAGCATAATATAAATAAATTTATAAATCATGTTAATCTTATAGATAAAGTCATAAATCATCGATCATTTTGTTGCAACATAATTCTTAATAATCTTTTTAGACTAAATGCTAAGGTTACTTTATACTCATGACAGGGCTGTAATCAAATTAGCGACAAATGGCAACTATTATTATCCATTAGCAAAATCATGTACCAACTACTATTACCAATTAGCAGGATCATAATTGTCAAAATATCAATTACTATTATCCGTTGATAGAATCGTGTATCAACTACTATTATCCATTGACAGGATCTTATGCAAACTACTATTATCCATAGGTAGGATCATATACCAATTACTATTATTCACTGATAGGATCATACATAGCTATCTGAGAGTCTTTTACCATATTTCTTAAAATAAGCATTCCTAAATCATATTTCATCGAATCATATTTTCATAAATCATCATAAATAGAATACTAAATAATTTTATAGAGCTCATGATCTATAAATAATTTTTAATAATAAAATAATTATAAAATTATTTTTTTGATAAAATATAAATTTTATAAATATAAAATTTATATTTCATAAATAAGTTATTCATATTAAAATATTCAAAAAATCACTATTTTATGATAAATCATGAGTTTCATAATATATATGCTCGATGCTTATTTTAGAAAATATAGAATAATCATTTTTATGATAAATTAATTGATAATTTAAAAATAAATAAGAAGTATGTGGCTTACTTACCCTATCTATTTTAGTCTTTCAACTTCACTAGATGAATTTATCAAATCTACTTAATATATTAAAAATATAATTACTTCCTATTTGATAAATTCAATCTTAAAAAAAAGAAGGCTATAAATTGGGTGGTCAATCGAACAAGCTATCCAGATATCAAGGCAATTCAAAGCCTCCTAGTCGAGGGTCAGATCTAAGCGATTTGATCAAGAAATCATGAAGCACATGAATTGGATCAAGCTCAAGATCAATCAATAAGGTTCATTAATAGTGTATTTCAAAGATACTCGACATGATCAGAAAAATCGATTCAATATACTACATGGATATCGAAATAATTTTGGATCTTTTTGAAAAGATTATCTCAAATTTATACTGAGATCCATGGATCAAATAGAGAGAAAAAAAAAGAGTAGAGAAAGAAAATTCCTAGAGAGAGGGGGAGAGAAAGAGCACCCTTCTCTTTCTCTCTTTTTTCTTTTCTTTTCTCTTCTTCCCTTCTTGGCCGAACAAGAGATGGTGGTGGCTTGTGGCTAGTCACCAAAGGACCAGCAATGGGCCTTGGTAGCAGGTGGTTGGCAGTGATGGGGTAGGGAACAACCAGCGGTGAGGATCAATCAGTGAGAAAGTCATAGAAAAAGTCCAAAAATAGGGGATTCAAGGTTTTTTCCAGATTTTCTTCAACGACCGTTCATCGACAGCCATGATCTCACTATGGAGGGTCATGGGGAGGCTGAGGTACTTAGCCTAGGGTCCAACTTCAAGGGATATTGACACCGATGGCTAGAAAAAAGTGAGAAAATGCTTGGTCAAAATAGGAGAGAAACTGGATTGGTTTTTGGGTGGGTTTTCCAATGAAATCGATGGCTGGCGACCATGCACAGGGGTATGGAAAGAAGGGAAAGCAAGAGAGAAAGAAGGATCAGGGCCTTACCTTGACTCCGATGGCATCTTCGGCCTTGATTTTCAATGGACACAAGAATGGAAGGCCACAACTTCAATAAAAGAAAAGGAAGAGAACGAGGCTCGATGATCATCGATGGAGAGTCGTAGGGGGTTGTGGGGGCTATAAATAGAGAGCCCTAAGGTCTCCTTTAACCTAAGACTCTAGCTTTTCTCAAAATCAAAGAGAGAAGAAGACTCCCAATATTTTTCTCTTTTGTTTGACGCTTTAAAATTCATGCGGCTAAATGGACTAGGTATCACATTCTACCCCTCTTAAAAGAGTTTCATTCTTAAAACTTAAGGTACTTTCATTTTCAAACAAGCGAGGATACTTAATTTTCAAATTATTTTTACTATAATTTTACTATGCAACCCTGATCTATACCCATGCTTAACTAGAATTCAGTATTCTAGACCAATTTCTGCTAGCCCTACAAATCATAAACCTAAGTTTGATTTTTTACCCATGATCAAATCTATTACTTTGATACTATAAAATGCCATGCCTCAAATCCAAGACATAACATGGCCATGCTAGTGAGGATTGCTGTCCTTGATAACACAAATCCTAACAATCAAAATTAACTAAAATCTATAATAAATAAAATATAATAAGAGGTTCACTGTCATCATTCATCAAGTAATTAAAGCAAGATTAGTTCAGATTATCTAAACCCAAGATTAAATATCAAATCCATATTTCAAAATTTATAATTAGTTAACTATAAAATCATGATCGTCCAATAAACTAAGTTTCAGCTATAAAGTTTCCAAGCTTGCTATGCAAACCCCCAACCTTGGATCATCCATCGTTCCTAATCTTATTTCTTTATAAAAGAAAAGGAGAAAAAGATATAGGCTATACCAGCTTAGTAAGTAAACTTTATACTATCTTATTGGATCAAGCATAAATTTATACATGCATCAATAAATCATTTAAAGAAGATGATTATCATTGGAATATAAAACTTTCATAATAATAATATGTCAGAAATCAGCGATGCCCTTGCGTATGCGTAAATCATGTAATTTACATAAATATAGTTTCTAAGCAGAGCATAAATAAATTCATAAATCATGTTAATCTTATAGATAAAGTCATAAATCATCTATCATTTTATTAAATTATAATTTTTAATAATTTTTTAGATTAAATACTAAAGTCACTTTATATCCATAACAGGGTCATAATCAAATCATCGATAAATATTAACCATTATTATCCATTAGTAGAATCATATCCCAGCTAGTATTACCCATTGGTAAGGTCATGTGTCAGCTACAAGTCCCTGTTGGTAGGATCATAATCATCAAAATACCAACTACTTATTATCCACTGGCACAGTCGGATACCAACTATTATTATCCGTTGATAGAGTCATATACCAACTACTATTATTTGTAGGTAGGATTGTATGCCAACTATTATTATCCACTGACAAGGTCATATACCAACTATTATTATCCACTGGCAGGATCATATATAGCTATCTGAGAGTTTTTTATTATATTTCTTAAAATAAGTATTCTTAAGTCATATTTTATCAAATCATATTTTCTTAAATCATATAAAATAGAATACTAGATAATTTTATAGAGCTCATGAACCATAAATAATTTTTAATAATAAAATAATTATGAAATTATTTTTCTTCTGATAAAATATAAATTTTATAAATATGAAGTTTATATTTTATAAACAAGCCATTCATATTAAAATATTCCAAAAATTACTATTTTATGATAAATCATGAGTTTCATAATATATATATCCAATCTTTATTTAATAAAAATATAGAATAATTCTTTTTATTATAAAATAATTGATAATTCAAAAAAAAAAAGAATTGTCGGGGTTACTTACTTCATCTATTTTAGCCCTTTAACTTCTCTAGATGAATTTATTAAATCTATTTTATATACTAAAAATATAATTAATTTTTATTCGATAAATTCAATCATAAAAAAAGAAGACTATAGATTGGGTGGTCGGTGGAAGAGGTCATCCAAGCATGAAGGCAATTCAAAGCCTCCTAGTTGAGAATCAAATTTAAGCAATTTGATCAAAAATCATGAAGTACATGGATTGGATCAAGGTCAACAATAGTGTTCAATAATAATGAGTTTCAAGGATACTCGACATGGTCGGAATAATTGGTTCGACATACTACATGGCTATCAAAGTAATTTTGAATATCTTTGAAAAGATCATCTTAAGTTTATATTGGAGTCTATAAATTAGATAGAGAGAGAAAGAGAGAGTAGAGAGAGAAAAGCCCTAGAGAGAAGGATAGAGAGCACCTTTATCTCTCTCTATCTCTCTTCTTCTTTTCTTCTCTTCTTCTTTTCTTCTTCCCTTCTTGGCCGAACAAGGGATGGTGATGGCTGTGGCTATTGACTAAAGGATCGATGGAGGGCCATGGCAGCAGGTGGCTAACGACGATGGGGCAAGGGACAGCTAGCGATGAGGATCAATCGATAAGAAAATTATGGAAAAAGGTCCAAAAATAGAAAATCCAAGATTTTTCTTGAATTTTCTTGGATGGCCATTCATCGACGGCCATGATCTTGCCGTGAAGGGTCACGAGGAGGTCAAGGTACTTAGCCTAGGGTTCACTTCAAGGGATGATGATGTCAGTAGCTGAAAAAAGTGAAAAAATGCTCGATCAAAATAGAGGAGAAGCAAAGTTAGCTTTTGGGTGGTTTTCTGATGAAAATGATGGCCAACGACCATGTGCAAGGGCATGGGAAGAAGGAGAAGCAAGAGAGAAAGAAGGATCGAGGCTTTACCTTGGCTCTAATGGCATCTCTATCTCGATTTTTAATGGGCATAAGAATGAGAGGTCTCTGCTTCAATGGAAGAAAAGGGAGAGAATGAGGCTCAATGATCGCTGGTGGAGAGCCATAGGGGGTAATGGGGGCTATAAATAGAGAGCTCTAAGATCCTCTTTGCCCTAGGACTCTGGCTTTTCATGGAATCAAATGGAGAAGAAAACTCCCATCGGGAGTCCTCTTCTAGCGTTTCTCTCTTTTTTTTTGTCATTTTAAATTCATACAACTAAATTGTTGACCCTAAGAATAATTTTGATGATGATTAAATATCGAAGTATAAAAGTATATTAATATCATTTAAGTTTTTTTTAAGAATATTTTTGTAGATGCAAAGCACCATTGAAAATAGAATTGAAATTGATTGAGAATACCTTGAGCTAATGAGACATGAGTTGGAGTAAAATCTCATGCAAAAAGACCATTTGAAGAAGTTTGAATCAACTTAAAATAAAATAGAGTCGACTCCAGTACATTCTAAAGCTGGCACGTAGGAATGGCACGGTATTGAGCCGACTCAGAAGCAAAACGAGTCGACTCTATCTCAGAAAATAGAAGATTAATTTTTGCGGTCTGAGATCGAGTCGACTCCAAGCAAAATCGAGTCGACTCTATCTTAAAAGATAAAAAATCACAGAGAATCATATTTTTATCGACTGAGAATAGGTCAACTCAAAGATTAGCCGACTCGAAGTCAAGCCGAGCCGACTCGAAGTCAAGTCGAGTCGACTCGTGAAGCTCCGATAGCCATAACAGCTAGTTCTACAATAGTCCAAATTTTATCCAAAACTTTTATCAGTGGCTATATTTCATCTCCAATGGTCAAAAATGGCTATTCCTAACTTCAAACTATATCAAACTTGCTAGGAATTAGAGAAAAATATATAAGATACAAAGGGACAAAAGAAAAACTGAGTTTTAAGTGAAAAAGAGAGGAATTTTTAGCATTCATTGTCTTCAAGAGAGTTCACCAACTTCCAGTCTACTTTCTCTTGATTTTTGTGAGATCATCGAAGAGATATTCTAGAGCTTTAATTGCAAATATTCAAGCACTCAACAACCAAATTTTATCGACTTCTAATCTACTCATCAAAAGAGCTATTTGTATTTAATTTTTGCTCACTAATTTTTCTATAACTAGTTTCATTTGAGATTGAAACTAGGGGGATAAGCTCATCCAAACTTTGAATTAGATTTGTACAAACCTAGAATTGGCTTGGGGTTAGGTTGTGGTTGGTTCTCCCGCAAAACCAACTGGATTATGATTGTAATCCCGAAAAATAATCTTACTGTAATCTTGATGATTACAATGAAATTCTCAAATGGATTGCTTGGAGAGTAGATGTAGGTGTTGGACTGACACCGAACCACTATACATCATTTATTTGTGTGTATGCTATCTTCTCTTGCATCACAACTTTAATCTTCTACTAATATATTTACTGCTTTCACTGCATATATTTAATTTTCAGTATAAGTAGTGCACATAGGTGTTCTTAACTTGCAAAAAAATTTTAAGATTTAATTCATCCTCTCTCTTGGGTTATCTCTCTGGACAATAAGTGGTATCAAAGCAGGCACTCTCATTCACTTATTTGTCTTGTAATCTAGAGTAAAAGATCAAGATGACAATCCAATTGAATGTTTTTCTAGCTAAAGGGCAGCCCACAAACCAACCTCCCTTATTTAATGATTCTAATTATACATATTGGAAAGCATGCATACATATATTCATTCAAGCACTCACTTATGATCTATGGAGTGTCATAATTAATGGACCACATACACCCACTATCACCATTGATGGCAAGGTTGTTCCAAAATCGAAAAAGGACTAGGATGACATTGATAAGAAAATGACACAATTAAATACTAAAGCAATGAATGTGCTTTATTGTTCACTTGATATCAATAAATTTAATTAAATTTTTATCTGTATTTTTTCAAAAAAAATATGGGATAGACTTGAGGTTACCCATGAGGGTATAAACCAAGTGAAAGAATCCAAGATTAATATATTGTGCATAAATATGAGCTGTTTAAAATGAAACCAGCTGAAACCATAATTGAAATATTTACTCATTTTACTAATATAATTAATGATCTTAAGAGCTTAGGCAAATCCTATTCTAACAGTGAAGTTGTGAAGAAAATTCTCAGATCTCTTCCTTGGGCTTGGGAAGTAAAGGTGACGGTGATACAAGAAGCTAAGGACCTCAATATCTTGCCACTTGAAGAGCTTTTTGATTCCCTAATGATGCATGAGTTGACCATGAAATAAAATATGGAGGAAGACTCCAAGAAGAAGAAGTCCATAGCCCTCAACTCAACAGTCAAAATAGAGGAGGAGAGTGAGACCTCGAAGGATGAAAATGAGGATGAAGAGCTGGCCCTTATAACCAAAAAATTCAGACATTTCATGAAGAAGAGGAGGCCAAGTTTCAAAAAGAAATCCTTCTCTAAGGGTGAGCCAAGTAAGGAAAAGGAGAAAGATAAAGAGAAGGAGCCACCTACTTGCTTTGAATTTAAGAAGTCAGGGTATTTCAAGATAGACTACCCCTTGCTAAAGAGATCCTTCAAGAAAACCAAGAAGAAGGCAATGATAGTAACTTGGAGTGATAGTGATGAGACAAGTTCAAATGAGAAGGCACAAAAAGTAGTGAACCTTTGTCTCATGGTACAAGAAGAAGAAGAGATAAGATCTAAAACTCAATCTGAATTTACTTTTGATGAATTATAAAAGACCTTCTATGATTTAATTGATGAATTTAAAAAGATTTTCTTAAAAAATAAAAGTCTCAAATCTTCGAATCAGGCTCTAATCAAAAAAAAGAAAGAACTCTTGAAAGAAAAAGAAACTACAAATACTAAAATTCAGAATCTAAAAAAAAAGGTGGAAAAGTATAAACCAATAGTTGAAAAATTTATCGATGATTCTGAAAAACTACATATGATTTTAAATGATCAAAGAGCTATCTTCAACAAAGCAGGCCTTGGTTTTAAACCTAAAAATAAATAAAAATTTCTAAAAATTTTTTTTGTAAAAGAATCAGCCACTGGTTTTCAAAATGTAAATTGTTTTTGCCGTGATAAAAGAGGACTCAAAGCATACAATTGTGACTTCAGAAAATCAAAAAATTAGCAAAAATTTAAAATGGTTTGGGTTCCCAAAGGAACCATATCTAATAATCCCAACAGATCCAAGATGACTTGGGTACCTAAAACTTCTACTTGATTTATGCATGTAGGTATGTCTTGCAATCAAGAAAAAAAAAGATTATGGTATCTTGATAGTGGCTGCTCAAGGTACATATCGGATGATAAATCAAAATTTGTCATCCTAGAACCTAAAGAAGAAGGTGCGGTAACTTTTGGTGACAACAACAAAGGACACATCATTGGTATCGATAAAATACGTATCACTCCATCAACTTTCATAGAAAATATTCTTTTGGTAGATGAATTAAAACATAATCTCTTAAGCATAAGTCAACTTTGTGACAAAAGGTTTAAAGTTATTTTTGAATCCTTGATGTGTATTGTATCTGGTCCCATTGATAATGACATCATTCTCATTAGACATAGGCATGGGAATATCTATATGGTGGATCTGGATGATCATTCCATAAAACATGGTCAATGTCTCATGAAAATGAATGTCAAGATCAATGAAACCAGCTGATTATGGCATCGTAGACTAGGATATGCTAGCATGAATTCAATCTCAAAATTAATCAAAAAAGATCTTATGAAAGATTTATCAAAATTTAATTTAAAAAAAAATAAAATTTATGATACATGCCAATTTGAAAAACAAACCAAAAATTCTTTTAAATTTAAAAATATGGTTTCAACTTCATGACCTCTTAAACTACTTCATATGAATTTATTTAGACCAACTAGGACTACAAGCCTAGAAAGAAAAAGGTATGGACTTGTGATAATAGATGACTTTTTTAGATTTACTTGGGTATTATTTTTGTCTTAAAAAGATGAAGCATTTTCAGCTTCTCCAAGTTCTATAGAAAGGTCACAAATGAAAATAATTTAACAATCATTTGCATTAGAAGTGATCATGGAATAGAATTTAAAAACCAATATTTGAAAGTTTTTGCAATGAAATGGAGATTGAATACATTTTTTCTGCTCCTAGAACACCTCAACAAAATAGAGTTGTTGAAAAGAAAAATAGAAACTTAGAGAAAATGGCCCAAACTAGGTTGTGTGAAAGCCATCTCCCAAGATATTTTTTGATTGAAGCTATCAATATAGCATGTTATATTCTAAATAGAGCATTGATATGGCCTATATTGAAGAAAATCTTTTATGAACTTTGAAAAATAAAAAATCAAATATCAGTTACTTTCATATTTTTGGTTGCAAAAGTTTTATACTTAATAATGGCAATGATAGCCTTAAAAAATTTGATGCAAAATCAAATTTAGTTATCTTCTTAGGATACTCCTTATTTAGTAAGACTTATAGGGTCTTCAACAAAAGAAAACTTATTGTTGAAGAATCTATACATGTAGTGTTTGATGAAACTAATGACAAATCTTTTAGAAAAAAAAAATTTATTGATGATGATGTAGGAATAATTGAAAAAAGAGTTGAAAAGCTCACTCTAAAAGATTCTTCGGCTCATGACAACAAAGAAGATAATAAAGAAGCTAAAAAAGAAATGAAACATCATAAAGATGATCAAGATCAAGGTTTGCCTAAAGAATGGAGGTATGCATATGGGCATCCTAAGGATCTAATCATCGGTGATCCATCACAAGAGATAAGAACTCACTTTTCTTTAAGAAATATTAATAATTACTTAGCTTTTGTCTCATAAATAGAGCTAAAAACTATTGAAAAAACTAAAAATGATCCAAATTGGATAATTGCAATGCAAAAAAAATTAAACTAATTTAAAAGAACTAAAGTATGGATATTAGTAGATAGATCTATTGATCATCCAATAATAAGAACTAAATAGATATTTAAAAATAAATTAGATAAAAATGAGATTATTATTAAAAATAAAGATAGATTAGTTGCTAAATGATACAATCAAGAAAAAGATATTGATTTTGATGGAAGCAATTAAATTATTACTTGCAGTTGCATATTTCATAAATTTCAAATTGTATCAAATAAATATTAAGAATATATTTTTAAATGGATATATAGCTGAGAAAGTGTATGTTGAACAATCATCTGATTTTGAAAA